>NC_074686.1:27559028-27581528 GCF_029448725.1 Salvelinus fontinalis
AGTCACATAAAAACAAAGCATTCTGGGAGGCGCTGATGGGTGACACAAAGGGAGCATCCAGACTCCACTCAACGACAAACGATACCCGATTCCCCTGTGTGTGTGTGTGTGTGTGTGTGTGTGTGTGTGTGTGTGTGTGTGTGTGTGTGTGTGTGTGTGTGTGTGTGTGTACTGGAGGATGGCTGCGCCTCATTGGCTGCCAGACTGGGGTCATGGTGAGGTTGAGACTAGCGTGATGGATGGACCTCTCTGTCTCCACCCTGGTTTTCCTCCTTCTCGCTCTCCCTCTGACTCTCTTCCTAAATAGTTTTCTCTACTGCGGCCTTCATCTCATGCTCTATTTTTTTCTCCCAATTCTCTCTGTTTATCTCTCCCAGTGTCTTTCTCTCTTGCTCTCTTTCATTCACTATCTGCTTTCTCTCTTTTTTTCACTCTCGAGGGTTGGCATTTAAGTGTGTTAACCCTCACAAGGTTTAACACGCTTAAACATCATCCCTAGCCGCGTCCTTAGAGCATGTGCAGACCAGCTGGCTGGAGTGTTTACGGACATATTCAATATCTCCCTATCCCAGTCTGTTGTCACCACTTGCTTCAAGATGTCCACCATTGTTTCTGTACCCAAGAAAGTGAAGGTAACTGAACTAAATAACTATCGCCCTGTAGCACTCACTTCTGTCACCATGAAGTGCTTGGACAGACTATATGAGGATCATTTCACCTACACCTTATCCAACACCCTAGACCCACTACAATTTGCATATCGACCCAACAGATTCACAGATTACACATTCCATCTGGACTAGAAGAATACATAAGTAAGAATGCTGTTCATAAACTACAGCCTTCAACACCATAGTGGACAGGGAAAGGAAAGGGAAAGGGGGATACCTAGTCAGCTGCACAACTGAATGCCTTCAACTGAAATGTGTCTTACACATTTAACCCAACCCCCCTGCCCTCAGGCCTACCACCGTTGTGTCATCGGCAAACTTATTGATGGTGTTGGAGTCGTGCACGGCCAGGCAGTCGTGAGATAACAGGGAGTACAGGAGGGGAACACGCACCCCTGAGGGGTCACCGTATTGAGGGTCAGCGTGGCAGATGTGTTGTTGCCTACCCTCACCACCTGGGGCGGCCCATCAGGAAGTCCAGGATCCAGTTGCAGAGGGAGGTGTTCAGTCCCAAGTTCAGTGATTAGCTTGGAGAGCACTATGGTGTTGAATGCTGAGCTATAGTCAATGAACAGCATTCTCACATAGGTGTTCCTTTTGTCCAGGTGGGAAAGGGCAGTGTGGAGTGCGATTGAGATTGCGTCATCTGTGGATCTGTTGGGGCAGTATGCAAATTGGAGTGGATCTAGGGAGTTTCCATCCCTCTTCTCTCTGTTCTCTCCATCCATCTTCTCTCTGCTTCCTCCACCCATCTTCTCTCTGTTCTCTCCATCCCTCCACTCTCTGTTCTCTCCACCCATCTTCTCTATGTTCTCTCCATCCCTCCACTCTCTATTCTCTCCATCCATCTTCTCTCTGCTCCCTCCATCCCTGTTCTCTCTGCTCCCTCCATCTCTGTTCTCTCTGCTCCCTCCATCCCTGTTCTCTCTGCTCCCTCCATCCCTGTTCTCTCTGCTCCCTCCATCTCTGTTCTCTCTGCTCCCTCCATCCCTGTTCTCTCTGCTCCCTCCATCCCTGTTCTCTCTGCTCCCTCCATCTCTGTTCTCTCTGCTCCCTCCATCCCTCCACTCTCTGCTCCCTCCATCTCTGTTCTCTCTGCTCCCTCCATCCATCTTCTCTCTGCTCCCTCCATCCCTCTTCTCTCTGCTCCCTCCATCTCTGTTCTCTCTGCTCCCTCCATCCCTGTTCTCTCTGCTCCCTCCATCCATCTTCTCTCTGCTCCCTCCATCTCTGTTCTCTCTGCTCCCTCCATCCATCTTCTCTCTGCTCCCTCCATCCCTGTTCTCTCTGCTCCCTCCATCCATCTTCTCTCTGCTCCCTCCATCCCTGTTCTCTCTGCTCCCTCCATCTCTGTTCTCTATGTTCTCTCCATCCCTCCACTCTCTATTCTCTCCATCCATCTTCTCTGCTCCCTCCATCTCTGTTCTCTCTGCTCCCTCCATCCATCTTCTCTCTGCTCCCTCCATCTCTGTTCTCTCTGCTCCCTCCATCTCTGTTCTCTCTGCTCCCTCCATCCATCTTCTCTCTGCTCCCTCCATCTCTGTTCTCTCTGCTCCCTCCATCCCTGTTCTCTCTGCTCCCTCCATCCATCTTCTCTCTGCTCCCTCCATCTCTGTTCTCTCTGCTCCCTCCATCCATCTTCTCTCTGCTCCCTCCATCCCTGTTCTCTCTGCTCCCTCCATCTCTGTTCTCTATGTTCTCTCCATCCCTCCACTCTCTATTCTCTCCATCCATCTTCTCTGCTCCCTCCATCTCTGTTCTCTCTGCTCCCTCCATCCATCTTCTCTCTGCTCCCTCCATCTCTGTTCTCTCTGCTCCCTCCATCTCTGTTCTCTCTGCTCCCTCCATCCATCTTCTCTCTGCTCCCTCCATCTCTGTTCTCTCTTCTCCCTCCATCTCTGTTCTCTCTGCTCCCTCCATCCATCTTCTCTCTGCTCCCTCCATCTCTGTTCTCTCTGCTCCCTCCATCCCTGTTCTCTCTGCTCCCTCCATCCATCTTCTCTCTGCTCCCTCCATCTCTGTTCTCTCTGCTCCCTCCATCCATCTTCTCTCTGCTCCCTCCATCCCTGTTCTCTCTGCTCCCTCCATCCATCTTCTCTCTGCTCCCTCCATCTCTGTTCTCTCTGCTCCCTCCATCCATCTTCTCTCTGCTCCCTCCACCCCTGTTCTCTCTGCTCCCTCCATCTCTGTTCTCTATGTTCTCTCCATCCCTCCACCTTCTCGGTTCTTACCATCTCTCCTCTCTCTCTCTGTTCTCTCCATCCCTCCTCTCTCTCTGCTCCTTCCATTCCTTTACTCTCTGTTACCTCCATCCCTCATGCCTCCATCAGAGGGCCTGAAGACTGGTGAGGAGAGGATCTTTAAACTAAGGGTAAAGCATCGCAGGTAATAGCCTCATTATTACCATGTAGCTACAGGTGAGACTAATCCGATGAAATAGTCATGGGACCGCCCACTACTTGATGGCCCCATTAAACTGATGTTTATTGAGCTAAAGTTCACCCTTGGTGGCAATAAATGGTGCCATTCCCCCATTTTTCATTACTACATCTTTTGCCTTGTTTAGGTGGTAGTAATTCTTATATGTGCTATAGTTCATTATGGACACACTTCAATGGCTTAGTTGACTTGTATTTATAGGGTTGCAAAATTCTGGTAACTTTCCCCAAATTCCCTGGTTTTCCAAGAAAATGTCCATAATCAGAAAGAAATAAGCAGGAAATCTGGGAATACGCCAACCGGGATTTCTGGAAAAACAGAATTTTCCAACCCTACTCTGTGTTAAGCAGTAGGTGCCACTGGACTAGAGATAGCTAGAATAACTTTAAAATGCCTGTATTCACCGCCTAACACTACATCACACATTCTACGAGCAACATCAGAGAGAAATTATGTCATCTCTCACACTCTCTCTCTCGTCAATTCTCTCAGTTGCTTTCTTTGTTTCTCGATCATACTGTCAATCCCTCCATCGGCTTGATTCTTTTATCGGCACCGGGAGACACACATCTGTCAATGGTGGAATTCATTTTGGCTGCCACTCAAAAGGGAGGGGTCAATGGCTGCCGACGTGTCAATAACTAGACTAACCTGATAAGTGAGTTTTTCCTTTCTATCTTTCGATCTCTCTATTTGTCTGTCTCTATCTTTCTATCTGTCCATCTGTCCGTCTGTCTGTCTGTCTGTCTGTCTGTCTGTCTGTCTGTCTGTCTGTCTCTGTCTGTCTGTCTGTCTGTCTGTCTGTCTGTCTATTTGTCTGTCTCTATCTTTCTATCTGTCCATCTGTCTGTTCGTCTGTTTGTCTGTCTGTCTGTCTCTCTATCTTTCTATCTGTCCATGTCTGTCTGTCTGTCTGTCTGTCTGTCTGTCTGTCTGTCCTTCTGTCTGCCTGTTTGTCCGCGTCTGTCTGTTTGTCCATCTTTCTTTCTAACTGTCTGTCTGTCTGTCTGCCTTTGTCTGTCTGTCTGTCTGTCTGTCTGTCTGTCTGTTTGTCCATCTTTCTTTCTATCTGTCTTTCTATCTGTCTTTCTTTCTATCTGTCTGTCTGTCTGTCTGTCTGTCTGTCTTTCTTTCTATCTGTCTGTCTGTCTGTCTGCCTTTGTCTGTCTATCTTTCTGTCTGTCTGTCTGTCTGTCTGCCTCTCTGTCTGACTTTCTGTCTGTCTGTTTGACTTTCAGGATCTCGACATTGAACGTCATTGAATCGTGTGGGATGTGGGTGCATGTTTGTGTGTGTATATACACTATATTTACAACAGTATGTGGACACCCCTTCAAATGAGTGGATTCGGCTATTTCAGCCACACCCGTTGCTAACAGGTGTATAAAATCGAGCACACCGCCATGCAATCTCCATAGACAAACATTGGCTGTAGAATGGCCTTACTGAAGAGCTCAGTGACTTCAACATGGCACCGTTATAGGAGGCCACCTTTCCAACAAGTCAGTTCGTAGAATCTTGGCCCTGCTATAGCTGCCCTGGTCAACTGTAAGTGCTGTTATTGTGAAGTGGAAATGTCTAGGAGCACCAACGACCCAGCCGCGAAGTGGTAGGCCACACAAGCTCACAGAACAGGACCGCAGAGTGCTGAAGACCGTAAAAATGTACTGTCCTTGGCTCTAACACTTACTACCAAGTTCTAAACTGCCTCTGGAAGCAATATCAGCACAATAACTGTTCGTCGGGAGCTTCATGAAATGCGTTTCCATTGCTGAGCAGCCACACAAGACTAAGATCACCGTGAGTAATGCCAAGTGTCGGCTGGAATGGTGTAAAGCTTGCCGCCATTGGACTCTGGAGCAGTGGAAACGTGTTCTCTGGTGCCGAAGAGGATGGCTGACGTTTTACATGCTCCTCACCAATTGTGCTATTTTGTTCGTTTTTTTGCGTTGTTTGCAACTTTTTTTAAACTTATTTTGTACATAATCTTGCTACTACCATCTCTTATGACCGAAAATAACTTATAGACATCAGAACAGCGATTACTCACCACAAATTGAAAGAAGCTTTTTCCTTTAATGAGTCCGACAAGAAGGATATACCCCGTCATTTGCGTGAAGAAAAGACGGAAGAGGACGCAGATCGGGCTGCCTTTAGAGAATCCGTAGGTGAGCATGTTAACTCCCACTGCCATCAATTCTACTTGCTAACATGCAATCATTGGAAAATAAAATTGATGACCTACGATTATCCTACCAGCGGGACATTAAGAACTGTAATATCTTATGTTTCACCGAGTTGTGGCTGAACGACGACACGGGTAATATAGAGCTGGCGGACTTTTCCATGCACCGGCAGAACAGAGATGCTACGTCTGGTAAGACGAGGGGTGGGGGTGTGTGTCTTTTTGTCAATAACAGCTGGTGTGCGGTGTCTAATATTAAAGAAGTCTCGAGGTATTGCTCGCCTAAGGTAGAGTACCTTATGATAAGCTGTAGACCATACTATCTACCAAGAGAGTTCTCATGTATATTATTCGTAGCTGTCTATTTACCACCGATGCTGGCACTAAGACCGCACTCAACCAAATCTATAAGGCCATAAGCAAACAAGAATGATAAGCATAAGCAAACAAGAAAAAGCTCATGCAGAAGTGGCCGGGGACTTTAAGGCAGGCAAACTTAAATCAGTTTTACCAAATATGCAACCAGAGGGAAAAAAACTCTAGACCACCTTTACTCAATACACAGGGATACGTACAAAGCTCTCCCCCAACATCCAATTGTAAAATCTGACCATATTTCTATCCTACTGATTCCTGCTTACAAGAAAAACTAATTCAGGAAGTACCAGTGACTCGCTCAATACGGAAGTGGTCAGATGACGCTAATGCAATGCTACAGGACTGTTTGCTAGCACAGACTGGAATATGTTCTGGGATTCATCCAACGGCATTGAGTATACCAACTCAGTCATTCGGCTTCATCTATAAGTGCGTCGACGATGTCATCCCCACAGTGACCGTACGTACATATCCAAACCAGAAGCCATGGATTACAGGCAACATCCACATCACGCTAAAGGCTAGAGCTGCTGCTTTCAAGGAGCGGGACACTAATATGGATGCTTGTAAGAAATCCCGCTATGCCCTCAGACAAACCATCAAACAACAAAGCGTCAGTACAGGATTAAGATTGAATCCTACTACACCGGCTCTGACGCTCGTCGGATGTGGCAGGGCTTGAAAACTATTATGGACGACAAAGGGAAACCCAAACGTGAGCTGCCCAGTGACGCAAGCCGACCAGACGAGCTAAATGCCTTTTATGCTCGCTTCGAGGCAAGTAACACTGAAGCATGAACGAGAGCACAAGCTGTTCTGGATGACTGTGTGATAACACTCTAAGTAGCCGATGTGAGCAAGACCTTTAAACAGTTGTCAGTTAGGATCACCACTTTATTTTAAGAATGTGAAATGTCAGAATAATAGTGGAGAGAATGATTTATTTCAGCTTTTATTTCTTTCATCACATTCCCAGTGGATCAGAAGTTTACAGACACTCAATTAGTATTTGGTAGCATTGCCTTTAAATGTTTAACTTGGGTCAAACGTTTCAGGTAGCCTTTCACAAGCTTCCCACAATAAGTTGGGTGAATTTTGACCCATTCCTCCTGACAGAGCTGATATAACTGAGTCAGGTTTGTAGGCCTCCTTGCTCGCACACGCTTTTTCAGTTCTGCCCACAAATTTTCTATAGGATTGAGGTCAGGGCTTTGTGATGGCCACTCCAATAGCTTGACTTTGTTGTACTTAAGCCATTTTGCCACAACCTTGGAAGTATGCTTGGGGTCATTGTCGATTTGAAAGACCCATTTACAACCAAGCTTTAACTTCCTGACTGATGTCTTGAGATGTTGCTTCAATATATCCACATAATTTTTCTTCCTCATGATGCCATCTATTTTGTGAAATGCACCAGCCCTTTCTGCAGCAAAGCACCACCACAACATGATGCTGCCACCCCCGTGCTTCATGATTGGGATGGTGTTCTTAGGCTTGCAAGCCTCCCCCTTTTTCCTCCAAATAGAACGAATGTCATTATGGCCAAACAGTTCTATTTTTGTTTCATCAGACCAGAGGACATTTCTCCAAAAAGTACGATCTTTGTCCCCATGTGCAGTTGCAAACCGTAGTTTAGCTTTTTTATGCGGGTTTGGAGCAGTGGCTTCTTCCTTGCCGAGCGGCCTTTCAGGTTATGTCGATATAGGACTCGTTTAACTGTGGATATAGGTACTTTTGTACCTGTTTCCTCCAGAATCTTCACAAGGTCCTTTGCTATTGTTTTAGGACTGATTTGCACTTAAACTCCAAAATACGTTAATCTCTAGGAGACAGAACGCGTCTCCTTCCTGAGCGGTATGATGGCTGTGTGGTCCCATGGTGTTTATACTTGCGTACTATTGTTTGTACAGATCAACGTGGTACCTTCAGGCGTTTGGAAATTGCTCCCAAGGATGAACTAGACTTGTGGAGGTCTACAATTTTTTTCTGATGTCTTGGACGATTTCTTTTGATTTTCCCATGATGTCAAGCAAAGAGGCACTGAGTTTGAAGGTAGGCCTTGAAATACATCCACAGGTACACCTCTAACTCAAATTATATCAATTAGCCTATCAGAAGTTTCTGAAGCCATGACATCATTTTCTGGAATTTTTCAAGCTGTTTAAAGGCACAGTCAACTTAGTGTATGTAAACTTCTGACCCACTGGAATGTGATACAGTGAATTATAAGTGAAATAATCTGTTTGTAAACAATTGTTGGAAAAATTACTTGTGTCATGCACAAAGTAGATGTCCTAACCGACTTACCAAAACTATAGTTTGTTTAACTAGAAACTTGTGGAGTGGTTGAAAAATGAGTTTTAATGACTCCAACCTAAGTGTACGTAAACTTCCGACTTCAACTGTATATAATAGGCGGTGTCAGAGGAAAGACCATAAAATTGTCAGGGACTCCAGTCACCCAAGTCATAGACTGTTTTCTCTGCTACCGCACAGTTTGCGGTACCGGAGCACCAAGTCTAGGACCAAAGGCTCCTTAACAGCTTCTACCCCCAAGCCATAAGACTGATGAACAATTAATCAAATGGCCACCAGACTATTACATTGACCCCCCCTCCCCATTTTTTTGTACACTGCTGCTACACGCTGTTTATTATCTATGCATAGTCACCTACATGTACAAATGACCTGAACTAACCTGTCCCCCGCACACTGACTCAGTACCGGTACCCCCTGTACACAGCTTCCTTATTGTTATGTCATTGTGTTACTTTTTATAATTATTATTATTATTTTATTTTTATTTTTTTCATTTGGTAAATATTTTCTTAACTCTTCTCGAACTGCGCTGTTGATTATGGGATTGTAAGTAATCATTTCACGGTAAGGTCGACACTTGTTGTATTTGGCGCATGTGACAAATAAAGTTTGATTTATTTTATTTTTGATTTGATGAATCACTCTTCACCATCTGGCTGTCCGTCGGACGAATCTGGGTTTGGCAGGTGCCAGGAGAACGCTCCCTGCCGAATGCATAGTGCCAACTGTAAAGTTTGGTGGAGGAGGAATTAGGGTCTGGAACTGTTTTTCATGGTTCGGGCTAGGCCCCTTAGTTCCAGTGAAGGGTCATTCCGGACAATGACATTCTAGACTATTCTGTGCTTCCAACTTTGTGGCAACAGTTTTGGGAAGGCCCATTCCTGTTTCAGCATGACAAAGTGAGGTCCATACAGAAAAAATGTGTTGAGATCGGTGTGGAAGAACTTGACTGGCCTGCACAGAGCCCTGACCTCAACCCCATCGATCACCTTTGGGATGAATTGGAATGCTGACTGCGAGCCAGGCCTAATCGCCCTACGTCAGTGCCCAAACTCACTAATGCTCTTGTGGCTGAATAAAAGACAGCACCCACAGCAATGTTCCAATATGTAGTGGAGTGGAAAGCCTTCCCATAGGAATGGAGGCTGTTATAGCTGGGGTGGCAGGTAGCCTAGTGGTTAGAGCGTTTGGTCAGTAACTGTAAAGTTTGCTAGCTCAAGTCTCAGAGGTGACAAGGTAAAAATATGTTGTTCTACCCCTGAACAGGGAGTTAACCCACTATTCCCCGGTAGGCTGTCATTGTAAATAAGAATGTGTTCTTAACTGACCTGCCTCGTTAAATAAATGAATATAGCAACAAAGGGGGGACCAACTCCACATGATTTTGGAATGAGATGTTTGACGAGCACATGTCCACATAGTTTTGGTCATGTAGAGTATACACTACCGTTCACTTCCCTTGTTTTTTAAAGAAAATCACATTTTTTGTCTATTAAAATACACCAAATTGATCAACATTGTTTACAGTATATATTTTATTGTGTGTGTGCATTTGTAACATCGTGTGCAAATGCATGTGTGTGTGTGTGAGCCTCCTGGGTGGCGCAGTGGTCTAGGGCACTGCATCGCAGTGCTAGCTGCGTCACCAGAGTCTCTGGGTTCGTGCCTGGGCTGGGTTCGCGCCCAGGCTCTGTCGCAGACGGCCGCAACCGGGAGGTCCGTGGGGCGACGCACAATTGGTATAGCGTCGTCCGGGTTTGGCAGGTAGGGATATCCTTGTCTCAGTATGTAAAAATGTAATAAAATGTATGCACTCTACTGTAAGTCGCTCTGGATAAGAGCGTCTGCTAAATGACTAAAATGTAAATGTAGATAGCTGCAATCAGTTGTATTGAGGGCCCTAAGGGCTTTGTGCTGTGGGTGTTTACGTGTACTGTGGATCAAAACATATGCTGATCAGGTGTGGTCATAGCCCTACCTGGCTCTCAGCCAGGAGCCCTCAGGAGCTGCAGTGAGAGGGATCTCATGTCCCATCAATACCTTTACTTCCTGACACCTGGCACAGCTTTCAAAATCACAAGAGAGTGTGGAGAGAATGTGTATTACATTTCATGTCATGTGGCAAATAGTCATTATGAATTCATCTTCAATGTGGAGTCAGTTAGCCAATTCATATTGTAAATATTCACTGTAGATGTATGTAAATGTGATCCCTATATTTCACTCTCTTGATCTCTCTCTGTCTTTCTCTCTCCCTCTCCCTCTCTTTCTCCTTCTCCCTCTCCCTCTCCTGCTCCCTCTCTCTCCCTCCCTCTTTCTCTCTCTCACTTTCTGGTATGCCCATACTCCACTCATCCCTCTGAGCCAAAAATCTATATGTCGGATTTCAAGAGGAGGGGTATCCATTACACACTGCGGCGGTGACATCTGTTCTGTGTGTGTGTGTGCGTGCGTGTGTGCGTGCGTGCGTGTGTGTGTATTTGTGTGTGAATACCTGTGTACCTTTCAGGTGTCCTGTCCCTTCGATACTCTGATGGCTGCCGATGACCTCCTGTCATCTCTTTATCAGCTTCTATTCACCATCAGATGAGTCTTCTGCAGCTCTCTACCCAAAGACTGATACCTAATCATACCTAATCTGTCATACCTAATCACAGATAGAGAAAGTGTTGCTTGATCATGCATTTCTTCATAATATGTTTAGGTCTCTAGGTTACGTAAAGAAGGTGAAATAGTTCCACAAAGATGTATAGGTTGAGACAGACAGACAGACAGACAGACAGACAGACAGACAGACAGACAGACAGACAGACAGACAGACATTGCTAGCGAGAGAGAGCTCACTGACTTCAACGGTGGGTGTCTCAGAATTGTAGGCTACATTTGGCATGTTCAAACATGACCTCCTGCTATTCTTGCCATTGAGCATCAATGCCAAACTGCAAACCGTTTACGGCATAGCCCTTGGAGACGCTATCACTTTCACAACTTTGAATTACGTTGAGAAAAAAAGAGAAATGTGTCAGGAAGAAAATACCTTGACAGAGAAAACAGGTTCAGTAAAACCAGTCTGAGTCTGATGAATAGAAAACTAAACGGACAGATTCATGAAAAACAGCTTTTCAAACTTCAGAGAGGGTTATGGATTATAAATGGAACGTATTAAGTTTTACAAATTGTTGCAGCATTTATTGGAGGCACAACAAGTGGGCAAGCCAACCAAAAATGACCTCCTCATGACAGCCTCACTCAATCATTCTTGCACAGACCACATAGACAAACACCACATAGATCCTGAAACCATTGCCCGGTGCAACAGATTCAAACATGGTTAGAAACTAAAGTAAACTGTTGAACAAATACTTGTTTATTTTTGTTGTTAACAATGCGTTTGGGAGTTGCCTCAACCAGGCTCAAATCAAAATGTCGGAGTGAGTTGAGTGACAAAGTGTAAATCAAAACGAAATGTTAAACTGACGTCTGTGCCCAGTGGGTACTGTTATGCATCAACTCATACTGTACTTTGAGTCAAATTGAAAAGTGGAGATTACAACTTTGAAATGATTTATCTGAATTACACATTACAAGATGAGTTTTTATATGGGTCTGATGGTTACAGAATTTTTTAAAATAAAACTCTTCTGGAGACATTACTAGGAGCTTAATGACCGAGTCAAAAGAGAAAAGAAATCTGTCTGAAACTGCTTCATTACACTGAGAGAGAGAACATTATGCAACATGCAACAAGTTGCTTCCTGGCTGATGTTTTGGTCACTTTTGAATGCTGGCGGTGCTCTCACTCTAATGGTAGCATGAGACGCAGTCTACAACCCACACAAGTGGCTCAGGTAGTGCAGTTCATCCAGGATGGCACATCAATGCGAGCTGTGGCAAAAAGGTTTGCTGTGTCTGTCAGCATAGTGTCCAGAGCATGGAGGCGCTACCAGGAGACAGGCCAGTACATCAGGAGACGTGGAGGAGGCCATAGGAGAGCAACAACCCAGCAGCAGGACCGCTACCTCCGCCTTTTTGCAAGGAGGTGCACTGCCAGAGCCCTGCAAAATGACCTCCAGCAGGCCACAAATGTGCATGTGTCAGCATATGGTCTCACAAGGGGTCTGAGGATCTCATCTCGGTACCTAATGGCAGTCAGGCTACCTCTGGCGAGCACATGGAGGGCTGTGCGGGCCCACAAAGAGATGCCACCCCACACCATGACTGACCCATCGCCAAACCGGTCATGCTGGAGGATGTTGCAGGCAGCAGAACGTTCTCCACGGCGTCTCCAGACTCTGTCACGTCTGTCACATGTGCTCATGTGCTCAGTGTGAACCTGCTTTCATCTGTGAAGAGCACAGGGCGCCAGTGGCGAATTTGCCAATCTTGGTGTTCTCTGGCAAATGCCAAATGTCCTGCACGGTGTTGGGCTGCAAGCACAACCCCCACCTGTGGACGTCGGGCCCTCATACCACCCTCATGGAGTCTGTTTCTGACCGTTTGAGCAGACACATGCACATTTGTGGCCTGCTGGAGGTCATTTTGCAGTGCGCTGGCAGTGCACCTCCTTGCACAAAGGCGGAGGTAGCGGTCCTGCTGCTGGGTTGTTGCCCTCCTTCGGCCTCCTCCACGTCTCCTGATGTACTGGCCTGTCTCCTGGTAGCGCCTCCATGCTCTGGACACTACGCTGACAGACACAGCAAACCTTTTTGCCACAGCTCGCATTGATGTGCCATCCTGGATGAGCTGCACTACCTGAGCCACTTGTGTGGGTTGTAGACTCCGTCTCATGCTACCACTAGAGTGAAAGCACCGCCAGCATTCAAAAGTGACCAAAACATCAGCCAGGAAGCATAGGAACTGAGAAGTGGTGTGTGGTCACCACCTGCAGAACCATTCCTTTTTTGGGGGTGTCTTACTAATTGCCTATAATTTCCACCTTTTGTCTATTCCATTTGCACAACAGCATGTGAAATTTATTGTCAATCAGTGTTGCTTCCTAAGTGGACAGTTTGATTTCACAGAAGTGTGATTGACTTGGAGTTACATTGTGTTGTTTAAGTGTTCCCTTTATTTTTTTGAGCAGTGTATATCTGTTGGTCACAGATGCCATAAGAAAAGGTAGGGGTGTGGATCAAAAAAACAGTCAGTATCTGGTGTGACCAAGATTTGCCTCAAGCATCGCGACACATCTCCTTCGCATAGAGTTGATCAGGCAGTGGAATGTTGTCCCACTCCTCTTCAATGGCTGTGCGAAGTTGCTGGATATTTAACTGGAACTGGAACATGCTGTCATACACGTCAATCCAGAGCATCCCAAACATGCTCAGTGGGTGACATGTCTGGTGAGTGTGCAGAAAATGGAAAAACTGGGAACTTTTCAGCTTCCAGGAATTGTGTACAGATCCTTGAGACATGGGTCCATGCATTATCATGCTGAAACATGAGGTGATGGCGGTGGATGCATGGCCTCAGGATCTCATCACTGTATCGCTGTGCATTCAAATTTCAATCGCTAAAATGCAATTGTGTTCGTTGTCTGTAGCTTATGCCTGCCCATACCATAACCCCACCGCCACCATGGGGCACGCTGTTCAGAACGTTGACATCAGCAAACCGCTCGCCCACATGACACTATACACATGATATGCGGATATGAGGCCGGTTAGATGTACTGCCAAATTCTCTAAAACAACGTTGGAGGTGGCTTATGGTAGAGAAATTAACATTCAATTCTCTGGCAACAGTTCTGGTGGACATTCCTGCAGTCAGCATGGCAATTACACGCTCCCTCAAAGCTTGAGACATCGGTGGCATTGTGTTGTTTGACAAATCTGCACATTTTAGAGTGGCCTTTTATTGTCCCTGCACAAGGTGCACCTGTGTAATGATCATGCTGTTTAATCACCTTATTGATATGCCACACCTGTCAGATTATCTTTTCAAAGGCGAAATGGTCACTAACAGAGACCAACACTTTACATGTTGCATTTATATTTTTGATCAGTGTATATAATAAATATATAATAAACGTATATAATAAATATAATAAATTACCCGAAAATACTTTTACCCCCGGTAAAAAACTTCATGGTTGGTTTGTAAATAAGAATATGGCTGACAGTAGGCCTACCCTAGCATACCTCAAGACAAATAGAAATAGGCCAGCCACATTTTGATTTCACTTGAAACTTTCATGTGAGCACTCATTGTCAAAAAGTTGTTTAACATTTGGAGAATAAACTGTTGCATTGCGTCCTCCAACACTCAAGTTGTTTGGCACAAGTTGTCCTTCCTATCCTGGTCCAAATACGGGAGGGATTCACAATGAAATATTTCTTCAATTTTCATAATCTACTTCATTCACCTCCTTAAGTCTTTAAACATCTATTCCCTCGTCATGAGGCCATAATGATTTATCTGCAAGCCTAATGGGTACCAAACTGCACAAGAAGAGACCGGTAAGCAGAATCTACTAGCCCGAGCCAGTGAAAGGGTTCTAATACCAAGGCTGTTTAATGTTGGTCCTGGAGGACAGAAACACTTCTGCTTCTCATCCTCTCCATCTAATAATGGAATAATTCAGACATGCAACACCAGCTGAGCACAGCAGTGGGAAGTAGGGGTGCAGAAAGCACCCCCTGATCACAGTTTTTTTTTTAAGTAATATAAAAAATTAAAATGCCCACTAAATTAATGCACTGGGCCTTTATTACACCTGTATGAGCAGAGGAAAATAGTCAGAGCAGTAAGAAAAACGTTGATTCATTGTCATCACATAGAATATTTGGGGTTGAAAGGATGTGGAAACGATGTTGATTCAGCCAGTTTTTGCCCAGTGGGCAGGCTTTTAAAAACGTGAATCATACATACAACAGATGCGTCCTGCTAAAACAGAGACTGAGTGTTGCTTTGTAGCTAGACTGTGACTTTGTTGTTTGCCCAGTGTGGTCTGTAAACTGGTGTTTAGGTTCGGGGCTGCTGTGACAACAAACTCGGAGAGGAACGGTGACCGCCGAACGACCCCGAGTTTCCTTTTGGGGGTCAACTGTGTGTTTCTAATCCAATCCGCATCACCCCTGGTACCGAGGGTTCTGGCGGGGTTGTAGCTAGTGCAAGATACAGTTCAGCGGTTCCAAAGGGCTCATGCAGGCTACATAATTAATGAAGATAATGAAAGGAGAGGATAGGGCTCTATAGACAAATGAAAATAACGCTCAAAAGGACGAGCTTTGGTATAGCCTACTGCTGGGTTAATATGGTAAAAAGGTATTTTCAATTCAATTGCATTTAAGTCTAGCCTACATATAACCTAAACAGACATTAATATGTATATAATAGCATGCATAATAGTTGTAGAGTAGTTGCCAAACATATGTTGACTAGTATAGGCTATAGTAGTAGGCCTAGTGAAACACTAACCATATTAATATCTGACAGCTTTTCCTAATTGTGAAATATTATTGCATTTTTTTTTTTAAATACATTTTCAATTTAACCATGGATCAATACTGAATAATTAAGACTATCGAATTAATGTTGCAAGAGCAAAGTTTTATTCCAAATATTATTGGAAATTATATTTTCTATTTTGGACACTTCTTTTTGATGAAACTAGAACATTATAATATATAAATAAAATATATCTTGAGATTCAAATTGTCAAACTACAAATAAATGAATAAAACGTTTTTGGACTAATACCCTGCATGCGACTTTGTCTTTAGCTGTAGGACGCTCTGGCATGCACAATTACGTTGACATGTTTTACAATCAACATCGGCATACATTTATTTTCCATTAGGCCTGTGTTATTATATGTCATTAATTCCCTGTTCTTCGTGCATTTTTGGCATTTTAAACAAGTCCAAACAAGTAATCGCGTTAATGATTTCGTACGCAAAGGCCTGAACCGTGACCCAAAGGATAGAAACTAGAGGTCTCTATTCTCATGGCAGAAAGAAAATAAATATAATAACCTACCAAAGGTAATTGTGTTGATATTGATCACATTTCGAAAGGTTCGAGACCAAAACAAGGACCAATGTTTATTGGAACGGTATGGCTACTATTTGAAACGATATTGGACGAAGGCAATTTTGTCGAATTTAATATTATAGAAAAGTCCCTAATATTGTAAATATTTGAATAGATTATATTTCTATTATTTCAAGTAAAAAATGTGAAGCAAGGAATATAATTGTATTTTAAATCATGTAAGACTATTATGTTATTTTGTATATGTCACAGGCTCAACATTGGTGTAACATGTTATCGAAAGGATGTTCTTTATGTAGGCCGTCATTGTAACTACTTGTCTAGTTAAATAAAGGTTAAATGAAAATAAAAATAAATAAAAATGGGAACATTCACGAGTGAAAACGAGTGGCCTATAAGTAGGCAAAAGTATGAGCAGCAAAAACGACAATAAAGTTCATTGACTTTTGGGAACTTTTGGGAACTTTTGGTCACAAATATGAACCATTGTAGGAAAAATGTGCTATAGGAAAATAGCACAGGCCTATATGTATAGGTCTAAATAGCATACAGTGTCTATACCTTGACTGTGCACAGCCTAGGGCCTAAAATAGCTGGTAGTCCTGTTTGAATGAGGCTGGACTACCGACCAACATGACTGGCATGCTCTATCACCCAACACAAATACCAAACCCCTGATCAACACTGCTTTTTACAATTATGACTATTTACACAGAAACACTATTCAGGAATAAGGGTGTCCTTTTTGGAATTTAACCTTACAAAAAGGATCAATGGGACCACACTAATGGCTTCTATGATTATTTACACAGAAACAACCCTACTGTTGGGGAATGAGGGTGTCTTTATGGATTTTACCCTCACAAGAAGGTTAAACGGGACCACAAAATGTCCATGTCAAATCAAACAATCCAGATTTTTTGATCCAAAACTGACCAAATGTTCCTGTAATTTCAAACCAGTAAAGACAATGTGGAATAAAAACTAATTTATTATTAGAAATAACAAAAAATGACCCAAACTACACTGAATAAATACAATAGCATTACTTATGAATCTAGTCCCATTGGCCTCTGCTATCTGCTGGGAATGCAAGCGAGTGGCCCCATGCAGTCTGGGGGCTGCTACCAGCTCTCACAGTCTCAGATCGGAATTAGAGGTTCATCCATGTTTCTCAAACATCAAATTTCGAAGTGTTTAAGGTTAGTCATTAACTCCGAATGGTTAAGGTAAGGGTTAAGGTTTGGGATAGGCTTAAAATAAAAATATCAAAAACAACTTGCTATTGTTTGATTTCTAAGGTTACAACTTCAAATCCGAGGCAGGTGCTTATGTACATATGCCATGCACACATTGACCTAAAATGTTTGATTTTAATTTAAAGATCTATTGCCTATATTTGAACACTACATTTTCCAATTACCAATGAAAACATGTCTGCTAGCTGGCATATAGGCCTATTCTATTTCTTTTTATGTTTTCATTCCTGGTGTGCAAGGTGCGAGTCGATCCTGCCATAAAAGGAAGAGCTCGAGGTTGAAATCGAGTCATGATTAATGGATCACTTGCTGTTTTGTGACAGCTTGAAACTCATCAAATTCATGTCAATCTTTTGCTATGCCACATTACAACAGCAGATAACCAAATATGCATGGTTGCAATCCAAATTCAAAAGACACAAGCAAAAAGTCAGGTCGATTTGAGAGTGGTGATGTTGATCAATTACAAAGCCTACTGTTCTGGTTCATTTTCATATCATTTTCTTCTATTTATTTTCTAGAAGCTATTGAAATGAGGAACCATAGAGGTGTTAGTACCAGCCCACATGTATTAAAGGAACACACACAGAACCCAGTCAACATTTGGGAGGCTAAGCACATAGACCTAGCGCAGTCCGTTGCTTTTTGAAAAGCTGCATTTTTAACCTTGTTTTGAGAACCTAGTGGAAAATATTGGTGTGTGTGTGTGTGTGTGTGTGTGTGTGTGTGTGTGTGTGTGTGTGTGTGTGTGTGTGTGTGTGTGTGTGTGTGTGTGTGTGTGTGTGTGTGTGTGTGTGTGTGCGTGTGTGCGTTCGTGCGTGCGTGCGTGCGTGCGTGCGTGTGTGTGTGTGCATGTGTGCGTGCGTGCGTGTGTAACGGCTTTCTTCTCTGGGCGAAGGATCGGACCAAAGCGCAGCGTGGTTAGTGTTCATAATTTTTAATTAAAGCCAATAATCGTGAACACTACAAAATACAAAACAACAAAATGTGAAAAACCGAAACAGTTCTGTCTGGTGCAGACACACAAAGACATGAAGACAACCACCCACAAAACCCAACACAAAATAGGCTACCTAAATGTGGTTCTCAATCAGAGACAATGACTAACACCTGCCTCTGACTGAGAACCATATCAGGACAAACATAGAAAAGGGAAAACTAGACACACAACATAGAATGCCCACTCAGCTCACGTCCTGACCAACACAAAAACAAAGAAAACACAAAAGAACTATGGTCAGAACGTGACAGCGTGTGTGTCTGTGTGTGTTTGTGTTTCAGCTCCTGACTTTATTACTGACTTTATACACTCCGTCATTATGACAGATGCTTCTTGCGTAATAATGACACCTTGTGAATTACCTCAACATATTTATATTTCTCTGTACGTAATTTATTAAGTTACAGCATTATTCTAGAATTTATGAAATTGTTTTTTTCTCATGAAATTGTTTTTTTCTCATCAATCTACACACAATACCCATAATGCTGAAGCAAGAACAGGTTTTTAGACATTTTTGCAAATGCATTAACAAAAAAAATAAAGTAGCACATTTACATAAGTAGTCAGACCCTTTACTCAGTACTTTGTTGAAGCACCTTTGGCAGCGATTTCAGCTGCAAGTCTTCTTGGGTATGATGCTACAAGCTTGGCACACCTGTATTTGGGGGAGTTTCTCCCATTCTTCTCTGCAGATCTTCTCAAGCTCTGTCAGGTTGGCTGGGGAGCGTCGCTGCACAGCAATTTGCAGGTCTCAATTTGCAGGACTTGTCCTGAAGCTACTCCTGCGTTGTCTTGGCTGTGTGCTTTGGGTTGTTGTTCTGTTGTAAGGTGAATTTTTGCCCCAGTCTGAGGTCCTGAGCCCTCTGGAGATGGTTTTCATCTAGGATCTCTCTGTACTTTTCTCTGTTCATCTTACCCTCAATCCTGACTCCCAGTCCCTGCCACTGAAAAACATCCCCACAGCATAGTGCTGCCACCACCATGCTTCACTGTAGGGATGGTGCCAGGTTTCCACCAGTCGTGCTGCTTGGCCATCAGGCCAAAGAATTCAATCTTGGTTTTCAGACCAGAGAATCTTGTTTCTCATGGTCTGAGAGTCCTTTAGATTCCTTTTGGCATACTCCAAGCGGGATGTCATGTGCCTTTTACTGAGTAGTGGCATCCGTCTGGCTGCAGAGATGATTGTCCTTCTGGAAGGTTCTCCCTTCTCCACAGAGGAACTCTGGTGCTCTGTCAGAGTGATCATCAGGTTCCTGGTCACCTCCCTGACCAAGGCCCTTCTTACCCGATTGCTCAGTTTGGCCGTGTGGCCAGCTCCAAGAAGAGTCTTGGTGGTTCCAAACTTCTTCCATTTAAGAATGATGGAGGCCACTGTCTTCTTGGGGACTTTCAATGCTGCAGAAATGTTTGGTACCCTTCCCTAAATCTTTGCCTCATCACAATCCTGTCTCGGAGCTCTACATACAATTCTTTCGACCTCATGGCTTGGTTTTTGCTCTGACATTTTGCACTGTCAACTGTGGGACCTTACATAGACAGGTGTGTGCCTTTCCAAATCATATCCAGTCTATTGAATTTACCACAGATGTTATAGAAACATCTCAAGGATGATCAATGGAAACAGGATGCACCTGAGCTCAATTTATAGTCTCATAGCAAAGGGTCTGAATACTTATGTAAATAAGGAATTTCTGTTTATATTTTTTATAAATTTGCAAAAAAAAATGTTTTGCTGTTTTCGCTTTGTCATTATGGGGTATTGTGTGTAGATTGATGAGGGGAAATGATTTAATCAATTGTAGAATAAGGCTGTAACGTAACAAAATGGAGGAAAAGTCAGGGGTGTGAATGGTTTCCGAATACAGTGTAAGTCTCAAATAAATCAAATGACATAGGCCTGCATATGTCCTGTAATTTCCCTCCTCAATGTGGACCGGGCATACGGAAGGACACGACTCCCATCGCACACTGTTGGCAATTGGCACATTGCAGTATTTACATTGCAATATTTACATTGCAATATTTACATTGCAATATTTACTTGTATGTGTATTGCCACAACCAAGTCACTGCCCATGTTTCTTCTATTTATTTTCTAGAAGCTATTGAAATGAGGAACAATAGAGGTGTTAGTACCAGCCCACATGTATCAAAATAACACACACTGAACATTTGGGAGGCTAAGCACAAATAGGCCTAAGGCAGTCCCTTGCTTGTTGAAACACTGCATTTGTGTATGTGTGTGCGTGTGTGTGTGTGTGTGTGTGTGTGTGTGTGTGTGTGTGTGTGTGTGTGTGTGTGTGTGTGTGTGTGTGTGTGTGTGTGTGTGTGTGCGTGTGCGTGTGCGTGTGCGTGTGCGTGTGCGTGTGCGTGTGCGTGTGTGTTTTATTGGACATACATTGCATTCGGAAAGTATTCAGACCCCTTGACTTTTTCCACACTTTGTTAAGTTATAGCTTATTCTAAAATGTATTCAATTGTTTTTCTTTTCTCCTCAATCTACACACAATACCCCATAATGCTGAATCAAGAACAAGTTTTTGGAATTTTTTTCAAATGCTTAAAATACGGAAAAGGAAATATGACATACACATAAGTATTCAGACCCTTTAATAATGTGTATTTTGTTGAAGCATCTTTGGCATCGATTACAGCCTAGTCTTCTTGGGTATGACACTACAAGCTTGGCACACCTGTGTTTGGGGAGTTTCTCCCATTTTTCTCTGTAGATCTTCTCAAACTCTGTCAGGTTGGATGGGGAGCGTCGCTGCACAGCAATTTGCAGGTCTCTCAAGAGATTTCTGATCGGGTTCAAATCCAGGTTCTGGCTGGGCCACTCAAGGACATTCAGAGACTTGTCCCAAAGTTACTCCTGTGATGTCTTGGCTGTGTGCTTGGGGTTCCTGTCCTGTTGTAAGGTGAACCTTCGCCCCAGTCTGAGGTCCTGAGCGCTCTGGAGATGGTTTTAATCGAGGATCTCTCTGTACTTTTCTCTGTACATCTTTCCCTTGATCCTGACTAGTCTCCCAGTCTCTGCCACTGAAAGACATCCCCACAGCATGATGCTGCCACCACCATGCTTCACCGTAGGGATGGTGTCAGGTTTCCTCCAGGCGTGAGGCTTGGCATTCAGGCCAAAGAGTTCAGTCTTGGTTTCATCAGACCAGAAAATCTTGTTTCTCATGGTCTGAGAGTCCTTTAGGTGCCTTTTGACAAACTCCAAGCGGGCTGTCATTTGCCTTTTACTGAGGAGTGGCTTCCTTCTGGCCACCCTACCATAAAGGCCTGATTGGTGGAGTGCTGCAGAGATGGTTGTCCGCCTGGAAGGTTCTCCCTTCTCCACAGAGAAACTCTGGAGCTCTGTCAGAGTGACCATCAGGTTCTTGGTCACCTACCTGACCAAGGCCCTTCTCCCCCGATTGCTCAGTTTGGCCGGGCGGCCAGCTCTAGGAAGAGTCTTGGTGGTTCCAAACTTCTTCCATTTGAGAATGATGGAGGCCACTGTGTTCTTGGGGACCTTCAATGCTGAAGAAATGTTTTGGTACCCTTCCCCAGATCTGTGACTCGACACAATCTTGTATCGGCGTGTTTTTGCTCTAATATCCACTGCCAACTGTCAGACCTTATATAGACAGGTGTGCCTTTCCAAATCATGTCCAATCAGTTGAATTTACCACAGACGTTGTAGAAACATCTCAAGAATGATCAATGGAAACAGGATGCACCTGAGCTCAATTTCCAGTATCATAGCAAAGGGTCTGATACAGTACTTACGTAAATAAGGAATTTCTATTCTTTTTATATTTTATATATACCGTACATTTTTTTTATACATACAAATTTCTACAAACCTGTTTTCGCTTTGTCATTATGGGGTACTGTGTGTAGATTGATGAGGGAAAAAAATATTTTATCCATTTTAGAATAAGGCTGTAACGTAACAGAATTGTAAAAAGTCAAGGTGTGTGAATACTTTCCGAATGCACTGTAAGTCTCAAATAAATCAAAGGACATAGGCCTGCATATGTCCTGTAATTTCCCTCCTCAACGTGGACCGGGTATCATTTTACATTTTAGTCATTTAGCAGACGCTCTTATCCAGAGCGACTTACAGTAGAGTGCATACATTTTTTATTACATTTTTTTTTTTTACATTTCATTACATTTTTACATACTGAGACAAGGATATCCCTACCGGCCAAACCCTCCCTAACCCGGATGACGCTATGCCAATTGTATGTCGCCCCACGG
>NC_074686.1:27584028-27601528 GCF_029448725.1 Salvelinus fontinalis
ACGTTGAACAAACGTGGAATAGAAGTTGAATTGACGTCTGTGCCCAGTTGGTTAAGCTACACTCGTTGAAAAAAAGGTTCTAGATTGAATTAAAAAGGGTTCTATGCTTGCTTCATATATGGCACCCCTTAAGGTTCTATATAGATCCAAAAATGTTTCCATATCAAAGGGTTATATATGGAACCGAAGCACCCCTGGGGTTCTGATCAAAGAACCCCCCAAAAAAGGGTTCTATATAGAACCTTTCGGGGTGCCATATGTGAAGCAAGTATATATAACCCTTTTTGGTTCTATCCAAAACCTTTTTTCTAAGAGTGTAGTTTAGTGTAGCCCATTCTTATGGTCGCTTCATTCTCATAGGTTTATAAACTTGCAATGCTCTTATATAAAAAATAACACTATTGTACAAGCCTCCAAGAGCCGTTGTGTCTTACTTTCCACTGGTCTCCTTTGTCATTAAAAAAACCTCTCTGTGCCATATTTCTTTAACAAACTTTTTTTTCATTACTTCTTGAGTGTTTCTGAGCTACAATATCTGGTGATCTTGACCCATGGAGTTGCTGGATTAATAGCAAATCAGTTAGTTTGGCCAGGTGAGGTAGTTAAGTAGCTAGCTGGCTATTCAATCATTTGATGCATCAATATAGCACTGGCTTTTTTTCACCTACCCTGATAATCTGGTCTCAAAGCGTTTCGTATTATTCTGTGCATAAATCCGAGACTCTATTTACTATGATGAGTTACATTTTGTATGGTATGTATTAATTTGTGGATGTCCATCACACATTTTGTGTGATATGTTACAAATTACAATTCGTATTATATGTTACGAAATTGCAAAATGTACACTTGTAAATGTACTTGTTTTTGAAAGATAAGCAATTTTTTCCCCATTGAAATAACATCAAACTGATCAGAAATAAAATGTACACATTGTTAATGTTGCAAATGACTATTGTAGCTGGAAACTGCAGATTTTTTATGGAATATCTACATATGCCCATTATCAGCAACCATCACTCCTGTGTTCCAATGGCACGTTGTGTTAGCTAATCCAAGTTTAGCATTTTAAAAGGCTAATTGATCAGTAGAAAACCCTTTTGCAATTATGTTAACACAGCTGAAAACTGTTGTTCTGATTAAAGAAGCAATAAAACTGGCCTTCTTTAGACTAGTTGAGTATCTGGAGCATCAGCATTTGTGGGTTCATTTACAGGCTCAAAATGGCCAGAAACAAAGAACTTTCTTCTGAAACTTGTCAGTCTATTCTTGATCTGAGAAATTAAGGCTATTCCATGCAAGAAATTGCCAAGAAACTGAAGATCTCATGCAATGCTGTGTACTACTCCCTTCACAGAAAAGCGCAAACTGGCTCTAACCAGAATAGGGCACAACTGAGCAAGTGGACAAGTACATTAGAGTGTTAAGTTTGAGAAACAGATGCCTCACAAGTCCTCAACTGGCAGCTTCATTAAATAGTACCCGCAAAACACCAGTCTCAATGTCAACAGTGAAGAGGTCGACTCTGGGATTCTGGCCTTCTAGGCAGAGTTGCAAAGAAAAAGCCATATCTCAGACTGGCCAATAAAAAGAAAAGATTAAGATGGGCAAAAGAACACAGACACTGAACAGAGGGACTCTGCCTAGAAGGCCAGCATTCCGGAGTCGCCTCTTCACTGTTGAAGAGTCAACTCCAGTTTTCAGCTGTGCTAACATAATTGCAAAATGGTTTTCTCATGATCAATTAGCCTTTAAAATTATAAACATGGATTAGCAAACACAACATGTAATTGGAACACAGGAGTGATGGTTGCTGATAATGGGCCTCTGTACGCCTATGTAGATATTCCATTAAAAAATCTGCCATTTCCAGCTACAATAGTCATTTACAGCATTAACAATGTCGACACTGTTTTTCTGATCAATTTGATGTTATTTTAATGGACAAAAATGTAGCTTTTCTTTCAAAAACAAGGACATTTCTACGTGACCACAAACTTTTGAACGGTAGTGTACATCATGTTATGAATTGAGGCTAGGTGGCTAGTGCTAGCTAGTCTGGGGTTAGGATTAGGGGAAGGGTTAAGTTTAGGAGTTAGGTTTAACAGTTAAAGTTAGGTTCAGGGTTAGGGAAGGGTTAGCTGAAAGGATTATGGTTAAGGTTAGGTTTAGGGGAAGGATTAGCTAGAAGTGTTAATATTAGGGTTAGGGGAAGGCTTAGCTAACATGCTAAGTAGTTAAAAAGTAGTAGGTAGTTGAAAAGTTGCTAATTATCTAAAATGCTAAAGTTGTCCGTGATGACATTCAAATTCGCAACCTTTGGGTTGCTAGACGTTCATGTTATAAACCTACCCATCGATCCTGACCATCTACCCTACTTTCGTTTCTGCCTTAAGTAACCATCTGTCTTATGTTGACATACCAAACAAAACGTATCGTACTAATTTGAGTGTCCCAGATTTAGGTTTTCTATGTCATGTCTAGTCTATGAGACCAGGCTGATCCTGGTTTCATGAATGATGTGGACTGCGGTGTGAGAGGTTGAGAGAGGCCTGCCTCATAGTGGACTGTTTCCTGACTACTGCCGAGGTGTGGCGGTCTTTCTGGCGCTTATAGCTGCCGAAGCATCACTCAGATGGGTGCTACACTTGAGTAGGGGACTATCCAGCCTACCTACAGAGGAGGAGGAGACAACAGACGAGATGCCTGATGAAGAGCTCTGAGTCTGGGCCTGTCTAAGTAACTGGTGCTGCTCCCTCCACTTAAACTACTGCCCAGCCTTTCTGAACTGCCTGTCTGAACAACACCTTATCATCTGAATCTGTGGAAGACCATCGCCCAAGACCTGACAGATCTTTTATACATTTTTACAGTGTCTTTGAGATTCTCTTTGTAATGAAAAGCGCTATAAAAATGTAATAATAATTATTATTATTATACTGATGAGAGATCCAAATTTGAACATTTGGTCGTACATTGCAAGACAAAGGGCCTGCACCGTTTGCACCACAATAAACATATCCACAAGATGTCATAGAGGCAAAAGCACTTTAATACACTTATTCTGACCCGTAAACAACGTGCTGAAAAACACTTTTCATGTGCTCTGCTCGAATAGATAGTAACAGACACAAGCATATAATACATAATCAACCTCCTAAGTGATAGAACTCAGTGTACAATCAAGTATAGTCTACATGAAAGCTTGGCATATCATCCAAACCTCACACAATACATTCAGACTGACACACAACAGTAGGATAGCAGGCTACAAACACAGGCCAGAAACACATGTTTGAACATGATTCAGTAGGCATTCTAAGAATGTACCAGCAGTGATTCCATATGAGTTCTCCTCGCTGATTGTGACGTAAAACACAACTTCAAGTGCAACCAACTGCCTGTGTCAGTGATGCATTTTCCGATAAATCAACTTGATACACAGGTATTTGTTTAGACCAGCTCGTTACGTAACAATGGTACGTACACTCTGCAGCTTTTGACATGGGAGAGTATAGCATTACTCTACATATGACCGTACTAGTGGAATACAAATCTGACAAATTTGAACTCACAACTCCTTAGGCTGGTTAGATATTTTACCCTGTTCAAACCACAAATTACACAACCTAATCTCCAAATACAACGCCAACCCATGGCATAACTGCAGTAATAGAATTAGGGTAGAGCCAGGACTAATGTAACAAGGGGTGAAAGTAGCACACCCATTTTCTCAGATAAGATAGAAGCTACAATGAGGTAGTGAAGTCAGCATGTTCCTAATGCGGAAGACGAGCTCCCTGCAAAAACACAGCCCAGTCCGACCATGTTTCTCCCAGTTATGGTTTTGAGCGATGTACAGTAAGTTTTAAAAAACAGACCCGGAAGTGTTTTTCTGTTGTAGAGTTTTGTTTAGTTGTTTAAAGTTCCAAACAGGTCATTTTCTTAGCCCATCTAGTGACTAAATGACAGCGTAGGTTTCAAGTATCATGCTGGCTAGTCATGGGTGTTTGTCTGTGAGAAGAGACGGATGGGACGAAAGTAGCACAAGATAATTGGTGACCTGGAATAAAATAAAATATAAGTTTTGGCGACAGGCTAATGTCTCCTCTTGTTCATATTGCTTGTATAATGTTAGCGAAATATCGACAAGTGACTGAATGTTTAAAAATTATATATGACATCACTAGAATGGCATTTTCTACAAGAAATCTCTCCAGAAATAAAAGCTTCTCCCAAGTGGATGTGACACCTACTCCCTTTGCCTGCTGCGCTACTACTTGGATTCCACCTGGCGATCTGTTCAACGTCTTCCCTGGTTGTCTCCCCCTACCTTCACACCACCCCCCCTTCTTCTCTCCTGAGCTTTCGCTTGCCTCCAGCACACAGGCACTGTTGGGGCGAGTCACTCTGAACTTACAATGGCTAGGCCCAAGTCGTTATACATATTTTATTTTTATCTTGTGCATTTTGCTATTTCACTATTTGCCTGCTTTGTTGACTACGAACTTTCTTTACCCAACCGTGGGACAGACTATGCTTGTTCCCACACTCAGGACTCTGACTCGCTATTGGTTACACAGACTTTTGGCCTCCCATCTCATTCTAACCACCTCTCACCGGCTTTGTATTCATATTACCTGATGAAATTGCTGTACAATATGATCTTGTTGCCACCTGATGCACATTCAGATGTCATAAATCTGCACTGCAGAGCTCTCCCTGTCCTCTGCCGTGCCTTGATTGTATTACTGTTGATGATATCTGGAAATGTGCATGTACACCCTGGCCCATCTACTGTTGCTAGCCCCAATTCTGACTTGTGCTCTGATATCTGCTTCACTGATTTCTGCTCTCATAAAAGCCTGGGTTTTCTGAACGTTAACACTAGAAGCTTATTACCTAAAATGGATTAATTGAAAGTGTGGGTTCCCAGCTCCAATCCAGATGTGTTGGTCATTACTGAGACGTGGTTAAGGAAGAGTGTTTTGAATACTGATGTTAACCTTTCTGGTTATAACCTTTTTCGGCTAGATAGATCTTCCAAAGGTGGGGAGTGGCAATCTTCACCAAGGATCACCTTCCGTGCTCGGTTGTCTCCACCAAGTCTGTCCCCAAACAATTTGATTTGCTGCTTTTAAGTATTACACTTTCAAATAGGTCTTTGTTGTCTGTTGCTGGGTGCTATCGTCCTCCATCAGCACCAGCCTGTACCCTACCTCCCCTAAGCTCTCTCCTGGCCCCTTACACTAAGTCTGAATTTGCCCTGCTAGGTGACCTAAACTGGGACATGCTTAACCCACCTGACCAAGTCCTAACGCAATGGGACTCCCTAAATCTTTCTCAGACTATTACCAATCCCATAAGGTATGACTCCAAACACCCAGAAAAGGCTACTCTCCTTGATGTTATCCTCACAAATAATCCTGATAGGTATCAGTCTTGTGTTTTCTATAATGACCTTAGTTATCATTGTTTTACAGCCTGTGTTCGTAATTGTTGCTCAGTGAAACAACCTGTCCTGATTTGTCATAGATGCTTGCTAAAAAACTTGAATGAGCAAGCCTTCCTTCATGAACTGGACTCTGTAAAATGGTATAGAATCAGCGTGATCCTCTCTGTCCAAGATGCTTGGACCTTCTTTTTTTACATTTTCAGTGGTATTGTTAAATTAGAATTAAAATTTGAATTAAAAACAGGTTCAGCTCCTGGTTCGACCGTGATCTTGCAGAGTTACTCCACCTCAAGTATTGCATTTGGCAAAAGGCTCGGCACACGCATACTCAGGCTTGACTGGCTCTCGTTCAGGCAATGAGAAATAAGTGCACTCAGGCTATCCGGAAGGACAAAGTTAGTTATTTTAAGGAGCAGTTCTCACTCTGTGGGTCTAACCCCAAGAAGTTCTGGAAACGGTTAAAGACCTGGAGAATAAACCCTCCTCCTCACAGCTGTCCATGTCCCTTAATGTTGTTAATGTGGTTGTTACTGACAATAAGCACATGGCTGAGCTCTTTAAAATCACCACTTCATTAAGTCAGGAATCCTATTTGACTCTGCCATGCCTCCTTGCCCGTCCAACATTTCCTCATCTCCCACCCCTTCTAATGCGACTATCCCCGATGCGTCTCCCTCTTTTCCCCCTGCCCCGCAACAAAGTTTCTCACTGCAGGCAGTCACTGAGTCCGAGGTGCTAAAGGAGCTCCTGAAACTTGACCACAAAAAACCCTCTGGGTCAGATGGTTTAGACCCTTTCCTCTTTAAGGTTGCTGCCCCTATCATCGCCAAGCCCATCGCCAACCTTTTTAACCTGTCTCTCCTTTCTGGGTAGGTTCCCATTGCTTGGAAGGCAGCCATGGTTCGTCCTTTATTTAACAGGGGAGATCAAGCTGATCCTAACTGTTATAGGCCTATTTCTATTTTGTCCTGTTTATCAAGGGTTGGAAAAACTTGTCAATAATCAACTGACTGGCTTTCTTGATGTCTATAGTATTCTCTCTGTTATGAAATATTGTTTCCGCTCATGTTACGGATGTGTCACTGCAACCTTAAAGGTCCTCAATGATGTCACCATTGCCCTTGATTCTAAGCAATGTTGTGCTGCTCTTTATATTGACTTGGCCAACGCTTTTGATACAGTAGACCGTTCCATTCTTGTGGGCTAAGGAGTTTTGGTGTCTCTGAGGGGTCTTTGGCCTGGTTTGCTAACTACCTCTCTCAAAGAGTGCAGTGAATAAAGTCAGAAAACCTGTTGTCTCAGCCACTGTCTGTCACCAAGGGAGTACCCCAATGCTCGATCCGAGGGCCCACGCTCTTCTCAACTTACATCAACAACATAGCTCAGTCAGTAGGAAGCTCTCTCATCCATTTATATGCAGATTACACAGTCTTATACTCAGCTGGCCCCTCTCCGGATTTTGTGTTAAATGCTTTACAACAAAGCTTTCTTAGTGTCCAACAAGCTTTCTCTACCCTTGACCTTGTTCTGAACACCTCCAAAACAAAGGTCATGTGGTTTGGTAAGAAGAATGCCCCTCCTCCCACAGGTGTAATTACCTACCTCTGATGGTTTAGAGCTTGAGGTAGTCACCTCATACAAGTACTTGGTAGTATGGCTAGATGGTACACTGTCCTTCTCTCAGCACATATAGCTGCAGGCTGAAGTTAAATCTAGACTTGGTTTCATCTATCGTAATCGCTTCTCTTTCACCCCAGCTGCCAAACTAACCCTGATTCACATGACCATCCTACCCATGCTAGATTACAGAGACATAATTTATAGATCGGCCGGTAAGGGTGCTCTCGAGTGGCTAGATGTTCTTTATCATTCGATCATCAGATTTGCCAACAATGGTCCTTATAGGACACATCACTGCACTCTATACTCCTCTGTAAACTGGTCATCTCTGTATACCCGTCGCAAGACCCACTGGTTGATGCTTATTTATAAAACCCTCTTAGGCCTCACTCCCCCCTATCTGAGATATCTACTGCAGCCTTCATCCTCCACATACAACACCCATTCTGCCAGTCACGTTCTGTTAAAGGCCCCGAAATCACACACATCACTAGGTCGCTCGTCTTTTCAGTTCGCTGCGGCTAACGACTGGAACGAGCTGCAACAAACACTCAAACTGGACAGTTTTATCTCAATCTCTTCATTCAAAGACTCAATCATGGATACTCTTACTGACAGTTGTGGTTGCTTTGTGTGATGTATTGTTGTCTCTACCTATTTTGCCCTTTGTGCTGCTGTTTGTGTCCAATAATGTTTGTACCACGTTTTGTGTTGCTACCATGTTGTTGTCATGTTGTGTTGCTACCATGCTGTGTTGTCATGTGTTGCTGCCTTGCTATGTTGTTGTCTTAGGTCTCTCTTTATGTAGTGTTGTGTTGTCTCTCTTGTCATGATGTGTGTTTTGTCCTATATTTATATATATTTTTTTTTTATCCCAGCCCACGTCCCCGCAGGAGGCCTTTTGCCTTTTGGTATAGGCCGTCATTATAAATAAGAATTTGTTCTTGACTAACTTGCCTAGTTAAATAAAGGTTAAATAAATAAATAAAATAAATAATTATGCCATAACCAATTGACTTGATGGATCAGTTTCTCACATAAGCTTTTATCGACGGGTTAGTGGTTAAAAATATATATATTTATGAATGTGGGGGTTAATTACCTCGTCAAGCCATGGAAATGTGATGAGCCTCATGAGTTTACCATTTGTGAAGAGAATTTAAAAAAAAATACTATCAAGTGACAAGGAGCGCGCATGACAAGGACATCTGGAGTGCACCTGATTGGTAGGGCTAAGTATGAATAGTCAATGAAAATGGTGAGAAACATCCTTCTACATTACCATTATAGTGAGATTAGAAAAGTATGGTTAAAATGTATATTATGTAACCCATTTTAGTCTGATTAATACTGTCATGCAAAATATTGTGGTTGCGCAACACTGGATGTTGAGACATGATTCATTTTCATACATTTCAAAACCTACAGCATTAATTATTAAAATCAACACAAACATTCAATTATGTCTTATAGTACATTTGTAAAGTAAAGAGCATTACAAACCAGAAACATGGAGATCAGACAGATATTGTGCACTTCTCACCACCTGTTACTTCAGTCCCAAGGCTGCGTTACTCCCGCCCCACCGGTAGGTACAATAGTAACATTGCGGTAGTTCTGTTCCCAGTCTATTAAATTTAAACTAATTTACCCTAGAACTAAAATTACAGTTGCTAAAGATAGAGGACATATATAAGTTGTTTGTCAAGCCGCAAACCTACTAGTAGTCGCTCAAGTAGCCCCTAGTGGACAGTAAAGCTTCCACATTTCCCCCGGTCCAAACGCAATCTGGAACCTGCAGAATCGGCACCTCTTGGTGTGTTCCATAAGAGAACGGGCTGAGATTTCAACACCATCGATCAGCAGTGGGCAACCCTGGTCCTTCAAGTTTTTTATGTAACTGACCTGGAAGACCAAGTGTGTTGAATGTAGGCCATCACTGAACTGATCAATTAGCTAAGTAGCTCAGTGTGGTGCCTAGTTGGGACAAAATCCTGAAGTACTTGTGGCACTCCTGTAACAGGGTTGTCTACCCCTGCCATAGATTAACCACGTAGCCTGGACAATAGTCCAATCTCTTTGTCCACTCTCGCTGTCTCAGTATCCCCCAAGTAGTGCATACGTTTTTATATATTCACTCTTTTAGAATTAATTTAACCTATCCGTGTTAGGACATGTATATCGTCTTTGGTATATGTAGACCATTGTTGCCACGAGGTAAGGGTTCTTTAACTCCCAGAGGACACTGTTGAAGAAGTGGAAGGGGCATAGAGGGACTTTTCAGTCTCGGCATCGTCTGCTTTCACCAGGCAGCTATCCCCCAGGTCTGATGCAGGGGCTTTGTTGGGCAGCAGGCCTTCCTTCTCGCGCTTCTTCTGTTTCATCCGGCGATTCTGGAACCAGGTTTTGAGTCTCGTTTAGCTGAAACACTGTAGCGAGCTCCACGCACCGTGCCTGGGACAGGTACTTGTTGAAGATGAACTCCTTCTCAAGCGCAGTGATCCTTCTGTGTAATCATCCTATCCTGCCAAACTGATTCCAAACCTGCTTTCTTATTTGTACGTAGGGGTTATGGGGAGGGCCGGTGGGGTAAGTAACTGATCTTGACGGGCACCGTAGGCTAAACCCAGAGAGCTGGTAGGAGTCTGATAGGACCATGTCTGTGAGGGATGCCATCTCTACTGGGCATGAAGCACGCATCTGCCCCACAGTTGTTCTAATGACCGCTCATGACTGGAAAGTGATCCGAGTGGAATGACCTCAATGAGCAGGACCTTCCATTGCCGCTTCTCACTGAGTAATCTAAGGAGATACTCATTGTAGTATCGTCTCAGCAGGACTGAGAGACAGTCCACAACAGGCCCGGTCTTCTGATGACTTCCTATCTGTCTCACCCTGGGTAACCATATCACCTTTACCGTTATCAATGAAACGGTGGGCAGTCACGTGGCCCGGGTCAGCCAGTGAGGTGCTCGGCCGTGTCCCCTTAGCGTGACAGATTTTGAGTGGGTCTTTAAATTCCAAGCGCTCGTCGATCAAGGTGACGTGCTTAACCACTAATTTATTGGCGGAGCAAACAATGAGCCAGGAGGCAGACGACGGTGGATGGCGCTCAGGTCCCATGTAGAGCGGGGGACAGCAAACAAGGCTTCTGCTAAGCTGCCCTGCTCGAATGACTGTCAGAAGAGTTATATACGACGCCCCTCCACAAAAAATGTATTGAGAGAGAGAGAGAGAGAGAGAGAGAGAGAGAGAGAGAGAGAGAGAGAGAGAGAGAGAGAGAGAGAGAGAGAGAGAGAGAGAGAGAGAGAGAGAGGGAGAGAGAGAGAGAGAATGCCTGTGTGTTTAGGATCAAGAGTTGCTCAGTCTATGCTGAGAGACCATGGTTAAACTGTTCTAGGTTCCCCTGCTAACCATATGTCAGGATTAATAGAGTGCTTTCCCTGTAATATCAGTCATTTTGTCGACTTTATAAAGGAAATAAATTCGAACACAGCTTTTGTAAAACCTTTTCAAGAATCCTTAAATACACTTGATCTGGATAACTATCAATTTATTATAACACTATTGCGTGTGTGCTTGCGCGTGCATTCGTGTGATGTTGTCAGTCAATAGCGTCAGCTGGTTGGCATGGAGACGTGAGTCTGGTGCACCAGTCACTCTCAACTGCACCTTACCACAACCACATGATTCAATGTGCATTATGTTGTTCACTCGACTGCGGACTGTACATCTAAGTCGTTTTAAGTGTTATCTGCATTGATAACGGGACAGAGGCATTGTAGGGGTTTCATTTCATTGAGGCAGGCTCGCTGAACCACATGTAGAGATTCGAAGACCACAAGAATTGGCCCATCAAAAAGAATCAGTGACACAATATTAATAGCATTGCGCCAAAAGCCAGCATGTAGTGTGTCATTTTACACCCACTCCTTTTCATTATGTAGAATGATCAGTTGATTTAATAACGGGATGTCGGTGTTGTAAGGCTCTTACAGCCTGGGGAGAAATTGCTGCTTGATCATCCTGTTATGAGGTCGTTTGAGAAATTAATGGTGATTACATTTTATGTTGCAGAGAAAAGGGGAGGCTGTAGGGGAACCGGGGCTCCCATTTCTGATGCTATATGCTCGCTCTCTCTCTCTCTCTCTCTCTCTCTCTCTCTCTCTCTCTCTCTCTCTCTCTCTCTCTCTCTCTCTCTCTCTCTCTCTCTCTGTTATGCTCTCTTTATTTATTTTTCTATACAGAAAGGCACACATCGCCACATTTCACACACACGTCACAGTTTTTTTTTCAATCGGTTTGGTGCAATTTTCACAAGTATGTGGTAGGCTACATTTTCACAACTCTTAGTACAAAACTCAAAACAGACTAAAAGGCAGTTTTTTCAAAACTCTAAGCACATTTTTTATTGACTAAGTACAACACATAAAATCACACAGTCACTTTATCACCAAACGTAATCAGTTTAATCTAGAAATACATGTTTCACATTGCAATATATGTTCATACAAAGTAATTGCCTTTCACAATGCAATGCTCATATTACTTTTGATATGATTCTCTTCTCTTTTGTTAAAGTACATTTTACTATTATTTAATCCGACTGCTCTTAATTATCATTTACACGTTTGGTAAACCTAGCTATAGATTTGACATGTAAACTGGTTTGTCAACAGATTTTAAGATCTACATAATGAAAATGTATGTCTGTAAAGTAGAAACATAAAAAGTATGATATGTACTCAAATGTACTACTATGATGATGACTTTTATGATTTTACTTCACAGATAATTTTTTAAATCTGATATTGACAAGCTCAGAAACTTAACAAATCAAATTCATGTTTATTGGTTAAATACACAGATTAGCAGATCAGTGATCAGTGTTTGTAAAATATGTTTTTAATGATCACACCTTTCATCACACATGGGATAGAAATTATGGAAATTAGATTTTACATTTTTGATGGGTCAATTTTTGATGGGTAGAGCAAGTGTATTTCCTAATGTTAAAACCAGTAATGTAGCATATTACATTCAAAGGGCATTTTTTCTATTGTGATTAACTTGTTAAAACAACTAAATTGAGAAGATATCATTATGTTGTGTTTCGGTGATTAAATCAATGTTCTCATGGTATTTCACAGTAAACTTATATTTTGGATCAATGGGTGTGTGGTGAAAGATGTCTCCAAACAAAATGAAAGCACAAAAAAATGTTTTGAAGATAAGACTTGGTGGATTACAAGTGTTACCAGTTTGGAGTTTTGTACTAAGAGTTTTTTAAATTCACGCTCGTGAAGTACCAAAGCGATTGAAAAAACTGTAACACAGAGAGAGAGAGAGAGAGAGAGAGAGAGAGAGAGAGAGAGAGAGAGAGAGAGAGAGAGAGAGAGAGAGAGAGGCAGAGACAGAGAGAGAGAGAGAGAGAGAGAGAGAGAGAGAGAGAGAGAGAGAGAGAGAGAGAGAGAGAGAGAGAGAGAGAGAGAGAGGGGAGGGGCCGAGGGATAAGAGGGAAATAGAGGATTGTATGGCCTAGTGGTGGTTATTCTTCTAACAGCCTCTGTTGGACGGAGGGGGGGTTCCGCGGGAGGTCGGGCCCCCCAGATAGCATATGAACATATCAGAAGCCATTATTTTATTAATTGTTGAATGACAGGAAATTAGCTTTAAAACTGCAAAACAACCTCATGGAAAATCTGTAGAACAGCAGGAAATTAGATCAGGGATTTGTCCTTGTCTGACAGGGAAACAAAAATTTCAGGCAGGTCACCTTGATACAAGTCAGTATTTGACGTCCATCCATATCCAACGATATCGAGAGATAACGTGCAAAGCGGCCACTAGGGGCAACAGTGAGCGCTGTTACCTTTAAGTGGGTTTTGGCGTAAGCATCTGCCTCTGGTTCCAAAGGAATATAAAATAGTTTTTCATATTTTTGTTTTAAGCCTATCCCAAACCTTAACCCTTACCTTAAAGCTGCTTAATGTATGATTCCCGTGCTTAAGTTTAGTTTATTTACTTTTGGTTTTGTACACCAGCTTCAAACAGCTGAAAACACAACATTATTGGTGATGGAAAATATATTTCACAGCGGTTTAGATGTTACAATGTTTCTCTACTAATCAGGTGAACTGTTAGAATTTTAGCAACCAGGAAATGGCGGAGCGATTTCTGCATAGTGCATCTTTAACCTTACCTTAACCCTTTACCTTAACCATTGTAAGCATCTGCCTCTGATTCCAAAGGTTGCATGTTTGAATCCAGCATAGAAAGTAGTTTTTTTATATTTTAGTTTTAAGCCTGTCCCACACCTCAACCCTACCTTTAACCATTCAGAGTTAATGCCTAACCTTATGAATTTAGAGGTAAAACTTAACCCTAATCTTAAAAATGTGGAGTTGATGCCTAAACTTAAATTTTTTGGAACAACTTCGAAATTTGAGATTTGAGAAACATGGATGACTATCCAATTCTGATGTGAGACTGTGAGAAGTTGTTGTAAAATTTACATTTATGGAATTTTATAAGGGAAAATATTTGTTTTGGGAATTTTCTAATGCCCTTGTCTGGAGTAAAATATCCCAATTTCAAACTCTCCAAAAACAATGTCTACAATTCTAAAAACTGTCAATAATGGATATTACCTGGAAAATGATCTTATGTAGTTACTTGCAATAGCCCTTTGTGACTTTAAAGAATATTTCTCTCAAAACTGTGATTAAAAGATGTGTCCGGAGATTTGGTAAACTCTGTCAGATGTATTTAAAATCCTAAATGAATCAGGAATGAGCAGGGTCAACTATACCATAAGGATCCCTTATTCATGTCTTCATTACATGTAGCGCAACAAGACCACTCATGGTCTGTAAAGTTCTCTACTTGTGATAGATTAAAACAAACAATATTGGAATAACCATGGTCACAACCATAAACTGTCAACTTTTCCTGATAGATTAGATAGAATATGAATTTTGATTAAAATACGTTACATTTAATTAGGTTTTAGAGTCAATAAGCAACTGAGGAAAAACAAAATGTCTACTGTGTATGCCACTTGAATGAAGAAAAAACATTTTTTTTGTCAACTCTGTAAAACATCAACTGCCTCAGATTTGTGTCTCTTGTTGGACACTAATTGAAAAATGAAAGTTAGTTGCATTTTATAAAAATGAAATAAAAATGTGGTTGTTTCTTTACATGGTGTGATAGCTGATACTTTGGTATATTAAAATATATATTTCAAATGTTGTTACTATTAAAACAAATATTTGCGGGAAAAAAAGTTAAGATTGTAACTTCTTTTAAAAATCCATTATCTCTAAAACAGCAACATTTTCTCTCAGCCTCATAGCAAAATGTGCAAAATAGCATGAGATTAGCTATAAAACTGCAAATTGTTCTCTATGTCCCCTGGCAAAACCCCTCTTGAACACAGCAAGACTCCTTAGTTTCGAACCATGAGACAGTACTAAAGTATCCTACACTACCTACGCTTCGCTCTCTCTTTCTCTCTTTCTCTTCAACCGTGCACATAGCGCGTGGGTGCAGCACTCTTCGCCAGGCCGTGAACGTTCCAGAATGCTTTTTGTGCGAACGTGGAATGGGGTGAGAGAAAAGGCGCTTTGTTTCGGAATTATTTGGTTACCAGCCTTTGGAAAGGAAAGCCCAAGTTGGACCAGAGTTGTATGGCCTAGCAAAGTAGCTTTCCTCTTGACATATGTGCATGGAATATGTGCATATCCTATAGCCCACGCGTGCAGTCGTCCACTGCCAGTTTTTAATAAATTACATATTGGCTTAACGTCACTACACCGATATGCTACAGTTGAATGTAATATGGTTATGCACTTTGCTTTGCAATGATACGTTTTACGATCGATCCATGCTATGTAGCAACCCGTGGTTAGTATACCCACAAGCATTAGCATGTTGAGTGAAATATTGACAACTAGTAGCCCATTCCAAAATTATTACAGAATTGTAATATTTCTGACCAAATCTCATACAACTCCAAGGTGAAATTAGTAAAACATGCATTTCTCCAAGGCTGTGGAAAAATATATTTCTGCACAAGGACATAAAAAGTTTATAGCCGAAAGCCATTTTGCCCTAATAGGTTATTGTTATGAAAATCTAAATTTAATAAAATACATTTATTAGCATACACTGCTCCCCAATCATTAAAAGCTTTAGAGCTATTTTTAGAAAATATAAAACGTGTAAAACGAATACTAATGTATAGGCCTGTAACAGCCTGTTTTGAATTAGGCTACTTATAGCACGAGGGGGAAGAGACTGCTGCAAGCTGCTGCACGCTTGGAGAGCCCGCGTGTTTGAACAGCTATAAAAATCAATTATTACCAAAGGCTTACAAAGCTTCAGAGTTTTTGGCCTCGATTCGCGAATCCCATCTAAAAAAGTTAAGAGGGTTGTTATTTGTGCATTATATATCACAATTGGTCTCTTTGATAACGTTCTCATTCATGACGGGGTTTGATTTATGAGCTAGTGAAGGCAAACATGGCTCGAGCATTTGCCTCCACATGCACACAGCAAAGGGAGCTAGCAATAGGGAGCCATGCTATTGCTAGCCTAGTATGTTCACAATTTTACTAACTTTACAACCAGGGGAAGTAAAAGAGGACATGTATTCGATGTATTGTAGTAGCCTGTGAAATGTTCTGCATACTCGGATCTGCTTGAAATTGGACAAGACAAGTTTTCTAAAGAGTTTCTGATTCAAAATTGTAAGCTGATATTTCTATTAAGCAAATAGTTAAAATGTATATGAACTCCATTCTCAAATTGCACAGCTATTTATATCACTGAAAAATAATGAAAAATTAGCTAATTTTTAATTAACATAAGCAGAATACAATCTCAAGGGCTCAAGGCCTCCACGATGAAGGTTCGTTTTTTATCCATCTAAACATTTATGCTTAGCCTATAATAGAATATAAACCATGCATTTATTAGAGTAACTATAGGATTTATACTACGACATACGGCTATATTGGCCTGCTTTCATCACACTATTTTGACTTGCAAATGAACTAGAGTAAATTTGTATTCAGGATGAGCTACTAAACATTGTATGAGGTAATGCCTCATTTAAATTTTTGGGGTGTTGATAAAAAATACACTTTACACTTCATAAAAAGGTTTGGATAATAATAACAAAACACAATCTTGCAAGTTCCTTATAGCAAGTCAGATTTATTCTAACAAAAATATCCATGGCACTGTAAGCTATACAAAAATAAAATGACCAGAATTCATACTGTTGTGCAACTTTTCACAAACCCATAATATTGCATCTTAAGAAATCATTGTGTTATTGTAATTGCAGGCCACAATGGTATATTTTTTCCAGACTCTTACCTTGAATTAATCGACTAGGTCTAATCAATTAATCAATAAAAAGGAAATGTGCCGATCATATTAAACAACCACCAAAATTAACTTCATAGTTAATACCGGAGTTTTTTTCTTTCTTTAAATGTTCCAGGTTGAAAGTCTTGCTCTATTTTTCATTGATTTCAATAGCTCAGATGCTGTAAGTCAATTGTAGTTAATGACTCCGAGAAAAAGTAGAAGCTGTCGGTAGATATGTCCAGATTGTCCACGGGGCTGTCCAGGGATTCTGACAAACTGGGCGAAGCGGCATCGGAGAGGTGAAGGCAAGAATCCGAGGAGAATACTTGGAAGTCGTGTATTGAGCCGTCCAGGGCCGCGGGACTACCGCCATTGTTCTGGCCAGGTGCAGAGCCGGGCCCTATTGTTGACACGCAGCCTGGAACAGTGGGTGACGGGTTGGGGAAATGCTTCAGATTTTTGTCATTGCTGCTCAGTGGTAAAACTGTGTAACTCTGGGCCACGCCATTGTGCGGGACAACATTCTGGAGCTGCTGGGAAGTACTGAGTGAGTTCTGCTGAAAGGAGCAGGCCCCTCTCTCCATAAGGGCCCCGGTCACTATATTGAGGCTCTGCTCAAACAACGAGCCCTCATCCTCCTCCTCGTCGCTCTGGGTCCTGTCCTCAGCACTCGGCTCTTTCCCTTCGCCATTGTGGTTCTCCTTGCACTGGGTCTGCCTCTTGTGCTTCATGCGCCGGTTCTGGAACCATACTTTGACCTGCCGCTCGGTGAGGTCCAGCAGGGCGGCTATCTCCACCCTCCTCGGTCGGCACAGATACTTGTTGAAGTGGAACTCCTTCTCCAGCTCCAGGAGCTGTGTGTTGGTGTACGCAGTCCTCAACCGCCGCGAACCCTCTCCTCCACTGTCTAGAATCTCCGGCGAACCTGAAACAGCAGCACATAAATCACAAGATAAAGAAGCATTACACAATTAACCACTATGACTTGATAATGCAATATTACTCCTGTATAAACACAAACCACCAGAGATTAACCTATTTAAC
>NC_074686.1:27606528-27774028 GCF_029448725.1 Salvelinus fontinalis
ACAAAATGCAAAACAATAACACAAAACAAATCTTCAACTGCGGATAAATACCAAAAAACTAACACATTCACATTAAAATAATACCATAAGATTTGTTCATATACCCTGTTTGATTTGTTTTTAGAAACAAGTTAAAGATTAAATAGGTCTATGCGTATGTGCCCCCGCGCGTGTTGTCTCAGATAATAGGTTTGTGCGGAACAATAACACTATAGCAAATAGAGAGAACATTTGAAGCAAGCGTGATTACTTTCCTATGCTACATCACACATTAAACTATATAAAAAAGAACAAACATAACCTAGAACAAAGAGAAGGTGGAAAAAGCTACTAAAGAAGAGAAGAAACAACGCGATGGTGGTTCGTCAGGTAAGACAATGGGGCGGAGTGATCCAGGGTGCAACCCGGCTACAGATGTGTCAGTTTGGGCGCTTCCTGAATTCTTCCCTGAGAGTAGTGCGGCGTATTAAGGTCTGTGTACGTCGGATTTGGATCGCATACTCTTTGATGGTGACTATTGCCCATAGTGATTGCTCCATTGTAGTCCATGTTTGTGGACGGCGTGTGCGAGAGATGGGTCAGGCCGAAAACGGAGGCCCTGTTGTTGGGCATCGAATCGATGTAACCTCCGCCTACATACACAGGGCTGACCTGCTGCAAGTGCGTCCCATAGCCGCCATTTCCTTGGAGAGGATGCGCGTCATACTCGGGCGTGGCCGAGCCGCCAGTCCCGGGATACCTCTTCTGAGAGGGCGGGCAGTTGTTTAGGGAGCTGTTCAAGGGAGGGGGATATGACGTAGGCATACCGTATGCATTTTGAGCGGGCTTATTGTAAGACGTTGGCGACTGGGACTCATAGGGGACACTGTTAACCAGAGAATGCATAGAGTTGAGGTATCCTCCACCCCCGCCTCCGGGAGATGGGCCGAGGGGGCTCCGAGGGGACTGTCCTCCGGGAGAGGGCATCATGCCACACCCTTTCTGATCCTTTTTGTACTTCATCCTGCGGTTCTGGAACCAGATCTTAATCTGCCTCTCCGTGAGGTTGAGCAGGTTGGCCATCTCGACCCTGCGGGGTCTGCAGAGGTAACGGTTGAAGTGGAACTCCTTCTCCAGCTCCACCAGCTGTGCGCTGGTATAAGCCGTCCGGGCTCTCTTCGACGCGGCTGACCCGCCCGGGGGGCTCTTGTCTCCAGGGCAACTCTCAACTGGCGGAAGAGGAAAAGGAAGACAGTCAATCAGTAACCAACCCCAGCAGCAAGCACAAGAACAAGACACAGAGTGACAAGATACATATAGCTGATAACACACGTCTCTCCACATGAACCGACTCAAATACACATATCAATAAGAGTTCTACAAATGCAGACAAATCAGAGATGTCCGCAACTAGACTGTGGATGTTACTAGTGCAATTATATCAGACATAACATGAACTATGACTGTATACATGCTGAGGATAGCTCTCAACTGTTAGCTGTACTTTACTCAGAAGCCAAATCAAAGTGATTATAATTGTGTGTGTGTTAAACTACCTCATATTTCACACTGTAGCTTTTTAACCCTCATAGTACACACATGTGCAATGCAAATATCTGTATTCCTCACTGCGCATGAGCTAAATCTCGCCTTGCCATCTCCTATGAGTCTCACCATGCTGAATGGCTGGGGCTCTGCCGTTGCACAGCAAGGTGTTGGTCTAGTTGCCGTTTATGGCAGGCTGCCAACACCTAATAAATGTTGCTACTAGCTACTGTACAGCCAGAAGCTGGGCGTGCGGAATGCAGCATGGCATCATGTTATGAGTTAGCTCTTCTTGATAAATGGGGAGATAATATTTTCACCATCTCTGTTTCAGAAACTAGGCTACTAATACTGCTGTTATTCGAAAAATGCTATAATCGGGCTATAATCCAAATAATAATAATTATCCAAATAAAAAATGTAATATTCAAAATGATCATGTTTCATTAAGGAGCTACTGTTGAGGGATCTGTGATTAGAATTATTGCAAAAAGCAGACCCACTGGACACAGACTTATTTCAAAGTCTAGTTTTAATTTACATTTGGTGGAAAATCAACAGTGAATTAAACGTGAAATCAAAAATTATTTCATCATGTCATTGGATTTAGGTTAAAAGTTGGGTGAAAAAAATACGAAATCCATTACATTGATGACTTTCTGCCAATCCAATCAGTTTTCCACGTTCATTCAATGTCATCACATATAATGTTTTTGTTGAAATGACGTGGAAACAACGTTAATTCAACCAGTTTTTACCCAGTGGGGTAAGCCTTAGGCTAAGGTTTGAAATAGTCCCTTTGGCATCAATTTGGCAGACATCTTGACAGACTCATGATAAATGGGATTCAGCAGACCTTTTAGATGCCTGGATGCCCTACTTATTCACTTCTGACCAAATATATTCCCAAAAGGTGGACATAAATAGGCATACTAGCCTGTGGAGACAACACGATTTGGTAAGGCCATGGGAATTTAAGCATCTTTCAACTTTGGGTAAACAACTTCCTCCCCCAGGTCTCCTAGATTTTCCTCTAATCAAAACAAGAGAACAAATTGGAACAACTGTTTTTGTATGTTTGTTTGTTGTCCTGCATGGAATGTTGTGTGATCAGGGCCAATATATTATGTTATTCTAGCAGAAAGTTAACGATAGAGCATATGGACAACAAATGGTGGAGCCAGGCCTAAAACTATGAGGAATGGATCACAATTGAGTATTTCTAATGAACGTGCATGCATCATAATAGATCATAAGGAATGCATGCTAATGAAAGAACCACATTGACTTCACAAGAGTGTATGCGTAATAGGGGTATTATACGAAATAGGTCGTTTTCAATTAAACGTCACAATACATTCGATTTGGCTTCTGGGGGGCAAGTAGACACCAGCTCCGCTAAAACCATTGACAACTACGAGCGGTTTCCAAGGGATTGTTAAATAAATGTTATAAATATTTGGTTTTAATATCATCACCTATTGAGCATAGTCATAACTACAAATTTACGATCATTCCATCAAAACATGATCAGTAAACATCAATGATAATCTAATTTCAGATATGTGAAGGTACCTATCCATTTGGCATGTAGATAGCTAAGCAAACATCATTTATCTTGCTTCATCAGAGGTTGGGCTTTTGGAAAGAGCTTGACATCGGCAAGACCTAGTCCTGTAAAGTTGTCAGTCGGCTCTACGGTCACCTCCACTATAGATGACAAGCAAATCAAGCAATATTTGGATGTAGTCATCTAATTTATCCCGAGAAAGTTTGCTTGTTAACTAGCTAGCCATATTGACATAATATATTACCAGCTAGCTGGCTAGCCAATTTGACGTGGTCTATCAATCAATGTAATCTATATCATGTCTGTCAGCAGCAATTGTAATTAAATACTCTTAAAAACAACGTTGAAAAGGGGATCATGTTAGTTAACTTCGATAGGTAAGCCAACATTGTTTGGAGAAAAAAGTAGCCTATATTAGGTATACTTACCACTCACTATATGTTTAGCTAACTGTACAGTTTCTACCTATAGCATGCAAAGTTAACATTATCAGCTGACAGTAGCACGGCATATGCGCCCTTCTGCTGCTTGACAGGCAGAGCCCACAAAATATGGGAAATGAACCTAAACCACTCATACTTGTCTGGTATAGTTCAGTTTTATTTGATATCACTCAAATATCCAATTAATGGTGGCCAGTACTGAGATATATCGTGAGGCTTGATGTGTACTGATCATGGAAAGCATGCAGTTACATGCAGTATAACTCTGATCATTGTTTTGCATGAAGCGCTTGAAGCGGCAGGTAGCCTAGTGGTAAGACATTGCGCCATTAACCGAAAGGTTGCTAGCTCGAATCCCCGAGCTGACAAGGTAAAAATCTGTCATTCTGCCACTGAACAAGGCAGTTAACCCACAGCTCCTAGGCTGACATCGTAAATAAGAATTTGTTATTAACTGACTTGCCTAGTTAAATAATTGGACCTGTTTAGGTCTGACTCTGCTCTTCAAGAGGTAATGATATTACAACCAAATATTTAACAATCGTTTAAGCGGAGCTGTGGGTCTCCTTGCCCCGACCTTTAGAACTAGATTATAAAGAGTATCACGATGGAGTAGGCCCGAGCCATACATTCAGAGTTAACCACATTTTTGAACACTGTTCTAATTCTTGACATACAGTTACATAGCATTGTTTAAATATTGTCCATGTAAAGTTAATGGGGAGATAACATGACTGTCATAGAACGTTGAAGTGTTATCCTTTTTCAACCGGGGAACAGTGGGTTAACTGCCTTGTTCAGGGGCAGAAGGACAGATTTTTACCTTGTCAGCTCGGGGATTCGATCCAGCAACTTTTCGGCTACTGGACCAACGGTCTAACCACTAGGCTACCTGCCTTAAATGCATCAGGATGCCGAATGGCGAAACTCTCTAAATACATGGCTCTGAGTGGGCTTGCATAATAGATAATAAGCCATACATCATAATGGTAAACTATAGTTTGTTCAACTGTGAGGGAAAAGTTGGAGAATATGAATGTATGCAATCTGATGAAAATATATACATAATTGGGGACTTGTATGTATGTATGTAAGCTAACTGTTTCATGTATCAGTAATGGATCACAGAACCACGCATGAACAATGTGGTGTATTTTATCACGTGTCTCCTCAGAAGTGGCGTCTAGGTCATGTACCTGAGCTGGAGCTACTGGTTTTAGGCTTCTGGTTCTGACGGGACTCTTTCATCCAGGGGAAGATGTGCTTCCGGGTGGTGGTCGGCGAGCTGTGCACCGAGCTCTTTGAGTTGGGTTGACAGGAGCCGTTGCTCGTGTTCTGGTTGAGAGAACCGGGGGACTGTGACTGGGGAGGGGGTGGTGGGACAGACACCGACATCTGCGGTTGATTGCTTTCAGTGAGGACGGGTGGCTGCGCTGCCTGGATGGCCGTACCCCTGTCGCAGTTCTCCGCCATCTCCCCCGGCTTCTGCAGGGCGACCAAGCCGTCTGGGGACTGCAAGGAGCAGGCTGGTCGATGGTACTCACTTTCCACATGAGAGGCCCGGGGATATTGGACCTGATTGGCATCATAACTGAAGCCATTTGCGCTTTGATACGGGTAGCCACTGTAAATTGCGGAGCTGTCGTAGTAGGTTGCCTTCTGCATCTCGCCGTTTCCCAATATTTATTTCAGAAACTGACAGGGTCTTGACACCCTTGTTGAATAACATTGGCACCCCTTGGTCACGTGACACCTCTTCGCCAATGGCCTCCTCGGGTGAACCTAGGGTTACAAGAAGCACGGTGAGGAGAAGAAATGGTGGCGATCCATCTTACTTTTCAATAAAGGGCTGACACCAGATACTATGGAGGCAAGATAGGGGCAACAGTTCTCTGGCTATTCTCGTTTACCTTCTGGTTACCAACACAGGGAACAAAGGCATGCACAAACCTCATCTGCACTTAACTGAATCAAAATGAATACGTTTATAAAAGCATACCAATTGTGCAATATTACAATTAATTGTAAACCACCAAACGAAAGGCCTGTCGTGAACTGGGCCTTTGACTTCTCTATGCTTTCTCTCCACAGAGCCGGCCAGCCTTCACCGCAGTGTGCTGTAGTTTCTACCCCAGCCCAGCCACCTTGCTAAAAGCATTAACAACCACATTCCCCAGTTTTTGCTGCATGTGTGTGTGGAACCAAGATGGATGAGGGCCAGGAAGAAACCTGTAAAACTGCATCTCCATGACCACGACGTGAACTTTTCCTCGCAGGCCTAGAATAAAGGCTCCTGTCGGCGAAGTCGCGCATCCCGGTGATGTATGCAAGGGCGGGATGGCGCACTGCAGACAGCGGCCCGGTGAACAGCTAGGCTGTGGCTCGGTATTTAGGCAGACAGAGTTCCGGCATGTAGCCTAGAACTATAGGCGTACTTCTAGGCTAGGAAATAGCTATTGTGGATCTAATGAGTAGGAATGCCCAACTACTGCTAGTAGTCTACTCACTGAGGTAGGCAAACTGGGGTCATATCTAATGAGAAGTCATTGAAGAACTATCCAATTGAAGTTCTATATTTATTTTGGGGGGGATATTCGATGTGGGCAAATGGGTACAACATACACGTTTTCAAAATAAAATAGTAGAGTTTTCCTTAGAAGGATTTTAGGCTTAATTTGTGAAGCATTGTAGTCTGGATAAAAAAGCAACTATAGGCAAAAGCTATTGTCACACCTGCTAATGGAAATTATGTGAATGATTAAAAATAAACGAGTTATTCGATGCAGCAGTATCAATTCACAAACTATCTAAAATGTGAAACTAGTTTCATAGCTAAAGAAATATAGGCAGGTTATTGTAGGCTATAGTGGAATCCAAAATGAAAACATTAACATCCTATTGTGTAGCCTAGTTAATGCAGTGCAAGAGACATACCACCACGATAAAATGATGATAGCCAACAAGTGGAGGCTTGTGATAATGATTGATATTCATTGTATTTTTATTAGAAATAAACATATTACTACTCTTTTAGTACAATATAGAACTAACTTGGGCAAAAGTAATATTATGCCTAGCGATACTATTATAAATCAATAATGTCAATATTAAACATTACCATGATCTTCATATAAGATTACCTGAGATATTCTTTTATAAAAGAAAATGGATAGTTAACTACGGCTCGTTACAGCACAATACACACCACGACAAGCAAAAACTGTTTGAAAACCAGACCCTCTTGCCCTCAACACACAGCAGAATTAAAATGAATACCACATCCCATCACCAGATCTGCTATGAAAGCCATGCTTTGGAATACATATCAGAAAGCTTTTTGATGCATTTCCAAAATAAATAGTAGTCTGGTCGAAAAAAGAAAGACAGGGCAGAAAAGAGAAGACAGGTTCGATCCTTCGAATACTCAGCCCCCCACTCCGCGCGAGGGAGAAATCTGGCTGCCTGTGTTGTGTGTGAACTCTTCCTGAACCGAGATGTAAGTCATACGGTGATAAATCACCGCGCGACACAAACTCTGCCTTTTACAACCGAGAGAGAGACAATTTCTGGCCTGCTTACCTTATCCTCTGACGATGAATGCAAAGCACAAGACAATATGTTCTCATTCAGCGACGAAATCGATCAAAACAGTAGTCCGGAGAAAAAGTTTAGGCAGAGCGAGCTGGGGTATAAGCAGCAGCACCAGCATGCGCCAAGCTCATACAGGACTCATCCGCCACAACAAAAAAGGGAAGGAGCGAGAGGCTCTGTGTGTAGAAGAAACAAAATCCCTTTTTTTCCTGTTCGATGTTTGAAGGGTAAACCAAGATAATGAAAGCAGGCGCGAGCACTCGGGTCGTCCAGATAAGCGCTATCGGCCCTCGGGGTTGAACTTATCACATGCTAGAGCAGTGCCCATGTCTTATACCAATATTAAACCTAGACAGGGCTATGGACTATGTGTTTGGGCACAAGTACTATGCAGACATCACCAGAACAGTAAACTCCCCCGAAACATAGCGTCACCATAGACAAGGAAGATTATGCAAATTAACTAGCGCCTTGGACACAAAAAGTCACTTAAAATCCTGTGTCCCCCCCTCCCAAAAAAATAGCATTACAAAAACCACGAACACCCATCCCAAGTGTTTAATGGCATTTGTTGTTATTTATTCAACACAGAATCGAATAATGACTGGATGAAATGATGGGAGAGTACACAGCTTTACGCAGCACAGCTGATGGTGACAACCGCACATTACCATTACTATGAGAGGGATAAAGGGCGTCCATCCGCAGCTTAATCATTAACCAACACTTTTGCATTTTATGTAGCCTATCATTGCCTTTCATTTACGAATTGTGCTGGGATTATTACTTTTTTGTGTGTTGCAATAATCGACTAATTTCTAAATTCCTAGGATCGAATATGTATTTTTCCTGAATGGTTAGAAAATACATAAATGATGCGTTTATGAACTGGGGGCGCCGCCGATCAAAGCCTTGGTTGGGGTGAACCAAGGGAAAGACCCCATCGGGCTCTGGGTTAGACAATTAAAAGAAAGTACATCTCTAATAGGGAAAACAGAGGAGGTAGACAAGAGAAACCGGGGAGAGAGAAACCGAGAGCATGGTGAAACCCTCTGCATGTGAATGGTGTCGTTTGCGGACAAAGCAAAACGATTTATGTCCTCTTGCATCTCAAGGCAGTAAACACGTCTAGAGCACTGCTTCTCTGGTCTGAGGCCGCATGGTGGATGGATAGAAGGACAGATTCAGCCACACAATAAAAAGGTAGAACATTCAGACGGCGTGGGAGGGTGAGTGGGACCAAAATTCGTGCGTGAGGATATTTTTTAGCAAACGTTGCCTTTCTTTTTTTCAAAGCAGAATAGTGACTTGGTATAATTATTTACTGCTTTGTGTTTTCTCGAAAAGCTGAGTCATGATTTTCCTTAATTTGGGCCCTAACTACGGGGTTAGATGTCATGGAGATAGTAGGAACAGAAGGCGGATTGATATTAATACAAAAAGGACGAATACAAACCACCCAAAAACTACTTTTTGGGAGTAGTATTTTACCAACTTTAAAGCAAGTGTAATCTACAGCCTACGTCAAGGCAGATGGTTTTCAGAGAGAGGGATTTTTGAAAGGAACAAGGCATCGCTGCAAGAGCTGCGATTCCCCCGTCGTTTTTATAGTGACAAATTACACTACAAAAGACATGTGGAAGAGAACGAATTATTGCTCTCAGGCGTTTCATATCACCACTATAAGCTATATAGGAAGTTTACAGGCTATGGATGTTTGTGTACAAGCCTGTGTGTGAGTGTGCTGGTGTAGGCGTCTCAGTGCTACTTATTAGAATTGAATCAGGATATGACCATCAAGCATTTCTAACAGAAATCAATAAGGACATAATATGAACTTACCGAAGGCAGGGCAGGGTCTCGTGAAGACCGTAGGATGGATGGGATTTATTTAGGTAGAATTCTGAAAGAAAATTTCAAATCAACGTTACTTTAGCCAATCTGTTTTTCCCCTAATAAACCTATAGGTCCAATATTCCACCTAACATGTAAATGCTAAATTCATATCAATAATAACAATGTGCATAATATATTAGTAGGCTAATATCATATTTCCAGAAGAGAGTAGGCTAGGCCTAATGAAAACTCCAAGTAGCCTAACAATAGACGAATTACTTTGAACAATAAATTAATTCAACATTAGCAGCCAAAACCAGTCAAGCAAATACACAAATTTACGATAATAGGCTATAGCCCAGTAATTGAAAGAATTTTAATGTGGCCTATCTTGCTGTGTGTCCAAATGTAAATATTGTATCATATTGTAATCCTGTGTGTTCGTTGTGCAACAAAGTTAGTGAATATTCTTTAAATTAAACTTACTAGCGACATTATTATACATATTTTTCTCTTATTAATCAAATTATTGCTAGTAATAAAAATAAAACATTTCAAAACAGTCACATGTATATTTCAACATTAACGTTAAAAAAACAAAACTATTCAGAAAACCAAAAAAGTAGCTTGGACAATCATTTTTGTAGCTTTTTTGTTTTTGTGTGTATTTTTGTCCACCATTGGAATTGGATCGAATAGTCATTAGCGCTCGCGCAATGGCTGCCCCAAGTCCCTGCGCCCATAAATCACACCCGAGCGCCGTGACCTCAGCGCGGCCGCGCGGTCCTATATGGCACTCCGTCTACCATTATCCTCGTTTCCGTGGCAGAGCCGCACAACCCCAAAGCATTTCTTCGCTTTTTATGTACCTCAACTTGATGTATCCTTTCCCGAGAAAACCCATGTTTAACACCACAAATTGATGTATTTTATAGGGAAAGGAATTACTCCTCCGAGCAGGACGTCACGACTGCTTTCACCTCAGTTTTTTTTCTTATTTTCTAACCAGCAGAGGTTTAAATGGCTGGGTTTATTTACAAACGGCTATCTAGACCAACAGCAAATCTGATGTAGGCTATCTGTGGCTATGGCTGCATGAACTGCATACGGGTTTCTAGCTAAACACTTGAGTGTCTGTACTATTCTGAGCAAGGAATCTGATCAAAATGAAACTGAAAATCAAACATTTAAAAATCTATATTTTATTGTGATATATAACACCAATGGAGTAAGGCTAGACCATGGGATGGGGAATTGTTGTGAGGACTTTGAAGCCAAGCTAAAATGTTCAAACAGGATAGTGAAGCAAATATAACTGAAGTTATGTTTCATGTAGCATAATTCATTTTAGTAGCCTGACACTGAAAATCGACGATATCTCCAACAACCTGAAAATCTATACTCTTTAAAAATGTTTCAGTTTTATTTTCCAGCCCGACAAAAACATGGAGTCTTTTTTGCCTACTGACCTCTGCCTCGCGCGGCAATAACTCACGACAGTAATGAACAATCGGCGGAAATACCTCAAAATAAAATCCATCATCCCCAAGCACAAGCTCTGACTCTGTCCGCGAGGAAAAACATATCCGTCCGTGACAGCAGTATAATAGCATCCACAACAAGCAAGAACCTCCCTCTCTCCCTCTCTCTCTTTCTCGTTCCCTCTTTCTTTCTCTCCTCAGCAAAAGTCTACAAAGCCCCGACTAAACTCACGGAAAGTGGGGGGATGCGCGTAATCAGCATCGTATGGCCAGACCAGGGCTCCGGTTTTCTCCCGGTGCCATAACACCGCGCCGTATTATGCGCCCTGCTCACGTGACACCACGTCAACTTAAATCCCTTTTATTTGAGCCCGTGAATCATTAATGGAGGCAGTCATTGCCCCTGAGGAGAACGGATCACTTTAGAGGGAGGAAAAAGAAGGGTACATGAGACTGCAATGTATCTGACGATGGAACAGGTCTCTCCTGATTCCGAGGCGTGTGTGTTCTGTCAGTTTTGGAGGCTCCTATATTTAGTGCCTATTAACGTAATCAGAGAGTGCTAATCCCGATGTAAAATACTGTGATGCTAGGCTAACTAGCATTGGCCCACGGGTAGAGCCAGGGATGTGTTTGGCGCTGTGGTGTGACAATTCTCACTATGTGAGATAGATAGAGGGATTTTCCTCAAGGAAGCCCCTTGTGGGTGGCGGATTGCTCACTCAACACCCGAGTCACCCCTTTCTTTTTTATAGAGAGATATGTCTGGTGCTATTGTGTGCAGAGTGTGCAGAGGCACTCAATATCGCTACCACTCCACTATACATCACCCCACATCCCCGAGCTATACAACCAATCACTCACCCACTCACTCACTCACTCAGTCAATAGCCACATACTGGCGGCCGAATCGAAATCAAATATCTCATAGTTACCTGTCCGAACGCTGCGTAAAGTTGTGCGTCCCAGTAGCCGGGAGGTGTGAGTGTCAGTTAGTCAGTCAGTGCTGATCTGAGAGGGTGCATGAGTAAGCGCAATGAGCTGGTTCTTTACCCCCCTGGTCAGTGCAGCGACCCTCCATTCAACCTGCAGCTCTTACGCATTTCCTACCGCCAGTTGAGTGATGCTGGAAATTATAGGTTTGCGCAGAGGGCATACTCAAATCCCAGTATGGGGAGGGGGAAGGATCAGGTGGTAATATGGCAACTAGCCTACTCTTTTTGTTCACATGAAAACGTATGAGACGAGGGTCATCGACAATAATTATCTTTGAAATAAATGTATATTCTACTGCAATGTCTAATAGACCCACAATTTAAGGTATGAACGGTATGGTGGCCCACTACATTATATCGTTTAGACTTCCCCTAGTACAGTCTAAACCTTGTCCGGAAGAGCAGCCCTTCTCTCGGCGCCGTTTGGCGCTTGTTTTCTGTCAACACTGAGCAGCGGGCGTGGAAATGTTCCACCATAACTATTAATCACGTCAAGCGGACATGGAGCGCATCCCACTCCCACACCACGCCACCCTTTGTCTTCTCAAACTACAACTTGAGCCGTTTAAATGTTTAAAAATCAAAGCAGGTGGGCACCATCTCTTATCAGTTTACCTTTCAGACTACTTTGTGGAAGATTGGGAGTGAGGAGGTTCTGATTTTATGATTTATGTTGGGTTAGAATTATGGGTGAATCAGATTTGATTAGCAAAATTGTTTGTTTTGTTTTTTTTGTGAAGAGGGGACGTCGTTTAAACTCAGAGAAAGGCCTTTACTTTGGGATATATTTTGGTGATACAGAAATGTGATTTATGTCTTTCTCTGTTCTAGTTCGGCCAGATTTGCATACCACTGCACCAGCTCAGAGTGCACGTGCATGGCATGCCGGGGAGCGTCTGTGACTGGAGCTGACGGTGGACGGAAAACAGACCCTCTCTCCCACGCCGCGTTTCACCACCGCACCTGAACTTTTTCCTGACCCAAGCCGAGGCCCAGAGAGTCGAGTGTGAAGTTATTTGGGGTCAAAAACAAGGAGAGGATGGAGACTACACAACCAATTACGAACATAGCTAAACCCCCGTTTTCAGCTGGGAGAGTTTTGGATACTTTTTACGATGGGTGTTTGTTGTTTTCAGCAGTTTCAAGTTTAAAAGTGTATTCGCCACTGCGCAGGATTCAACAGGTGTAAAACAGTACAGTGGAATTCTTGATTTGAGAGCTAGTTCCAATAATCAGTGATAATACTATAGAAAATAACCGAACATATAATACAAAATACAATCAAGAATAAGAATAAACACAAGATGTTTAGCCTACTACAGCATTTGGTTAGTTTCTTTGTTTATACTTTTTCTGAGTTAGTTCTTCAGGTATATCAAACTCCCAACATTCCCCGGCCGCCAAGAGGACTTGGGAGCTGTAGACCTCTCCACACCCTCTCTCTTTGGGTGTTCGCCAGACGGTGGTGGCTATAGGCTACATATCTCCCCACAATGTTGACATTTGAAGCTCTTAACAGCGAGCCTTGGGTTACCGATACACTCAGCAGAAGATAACTCTTTCTCAGGGGTTTACATTGACCAACATCAAGGCTAATGCGAAATTCAACGCCTTAAGCTGGCTTGGCGTCCAAGCTAAGACAAAGAAGCTTCGGTGGATCTCGCTATACAAGACTACACGGACTGACTTCTGTTCTGCTGGTTTGTTTCAGTACGTATTGTAGAAATAAAATTGTATCAATGTTGACTTTTTGTTGTAATACTTTTAAATGTATTTCAATTGCCACTTTTGATAAGTTAACGTTATATTTAGTGCTTTGAAGAGCTGATTATAAACATTTTAGGGTAAGAACAAGAGACTAAACTTCCTAATTTGACCTCAGAGCAATAATAATGCTGTATAATAATAATAATAACAATCATAATAATAATAATATTAACAATAATAGTAGGCCTACACATTACCAATGGTACATTTAATTTAACTAGCCTCTGGCAAGCTAAAACTAAAACTAACCGCTCAAAGTCATTTTGAACATATTTATAGACTTATCGTTATTACACATTTTTATATTGTATGCTACATTAATGTTCAATAACAGCCTTATAGCCTAAAGTCAGTCTTTCGTGGACAGGATGGTGATCTGTTAATGTTTAACTTAGTTCTTGATTGTTCTTTGTCCCTTCTCTGTTTAAGGCGCCCATTCAACAATGTGAACAACTCATTCATGCACAATAGCCTGATATTTGCCTTCTAAAACTTTGCATGTGTGGCTCACAAGACCAGACATGGGTTAACATGCACATAAATTGTTAATAAAAATATATTTTTACAAAATAGTTTGATAACAGTTATCTTTACCTCATAAAAACTGAATATAAAGTCAATGATTACTGTACTACTTCAAGATGAATGCATTGTTTTCACCAGAATCTGACAATCCTTTCAATTCATTTACACTCAACTTTATTTATCCCATCAGAGACAAATGTGACAGTAAGTTGAGTGTGCAAAAAGCATGGAACCTCTTCCTTGCTCAGGGTCATTGGGTTGCTCTAAGGTAATCTTGTGATCACTTATGTCCAATGCCAATATACATTTGAGTTCATTGCAGTGTTTTTTTTCAACTAGGCCTACTTTATTTATGCTCAATTAACGAAGTGGCATTTCTGGGCTCTACACCCTTGAATGTAAGCCACAGGTCAGAAGCGAACAAGAAGTCTCACTGCACAGCTTTGTCAATCGCAGCAGTCCTATAACAACGGGGTATCAGTTCATACTTTATAAATTAAATGTTCACTTTTAGAAATGTTCGTTGCTGCCACATTGTAATTCCGTATTCCCCTCCTCTTCCTTTTGAGTAATTTTAGGGTACATTTAGCCAGAAATGTAATATTATGGAAAAGCACAGATGCTATGCAAAGTATGTACTTTTCCACATTCTGATGCGCCTTGTGTATAACGCCTGGGTGTGAGCCTTGATCACAAGTTGAATGCCAAATCCTACCATAATAACTGCCTCATATAGTCTATTATCATTGAAAAAGTACATCTTCACATAAGTAATATTCAGATTCCAGGTAACAGTTTAGTTATGTATAGTTTTTAAGTTTTTAAATGGCTACGTGACGGTAACGCTTACGCATTTTGGCCACAAGGAACCAGTCTCCTAGCAGACGAGTCTAACCCACAAAGCTGCGGGTTAACAGGAGGTTGATGCTGGTGAGCAAGAAAGCCTTATAACAAAGCAGCAGCTGAATATACACTGTTACAAATCAGTCACAACCAAATATCAATGACGTGGACAGTTACATTGCTCTCAACCTTTAACGTATTGCTATGTAAAGAAATGAAAAACACAAGTAATTTAGGACAAAAAGTGTCAAAATCTACTCACAATCAGACAGCATGGGCTCTATCCACCAGGGAACCGACGGACAGGAGCGAGAATTTAGCAGAGAGGAATATTTGATTCGTGCTCTGCCGAGGATCATTTCAAATGAAAATACTGCCGATTTTCATATCTATTTCTGACCCGAGGGCATTCATTATTGAATACGTCACGTGAGTTATCATATTAAAATGTAGTACATTGGGGGTGACCTCTATTCGGGTATTAAATTAGCACAAATGTCTAATTTAACTATCTTGACATCGTGAGAGACTGCGTAAAACCTGTGCCAATCAAACAAAATGGCAATTTCTCAACTCCACGCATACGCCAAGTGCTGGCACAGAAAAGGCCTAGACTAAGTTGGCAAGATAATTCTGTGTAATTTAAAATGTTTCCATGATGCATTACATTGAATTGCACTTGTATCCACTTAAAGCTCAGATGAAGTTTACGAAGATGTAGCCATATTACGCATTCCTTTCCTGCTGTGCCCAACGCCGTTTGATAAGAAAATAAGCTGATTGTTATGCATATGCTATAACATTCCACTCAGGCCTACTTATATAATATATATATATAAAATAGCCATCGCTTCTGTCTATCAAGGATGGATTCTGAATGCTTGTAAATTCAGATTCATAGACAAAAAAATGCTGCTTATGGAGAACAATAATAATGGCCTTGAATAACTGGTTTTTAATTTCGTTAACATATCCACTCGAAACTCAATGTTAGTCCATAATTATAAGAATGGCTTTCATTTACTAGAATAATGTAGATCCTTTGGAGAGGTCAACTAGGTCCCTTTTATAGCTACAGTAAACGGGAAAGTCGTTTTTTCTAATAGCTCTAAGCGTGGTCTATCTCAATCTTCTTTTTGCGCTCATGATCTGACAGACGCGTTTGTGGGACGAAAGCAGTAGAAACGACTTTGAGTGAATGAGCAGCACGGTTGCACACCTTCACGCAATTTTTGTTTCCGCATTGTCTCGTGGGCAAATGTGTATATATTAAAAGCTATGGAGGACTGGACATTGTGTGTCGTAAGGTCAGAGGTCAAGCGGAGTGCTGCTAGTCGATGATTGGTCAGATACTGCTGTGTCCTCTAGTTGAACCCTCTGATTGTTTAGATGTAGCGGGTAGTGATCAACACACGCTGGTATACTAGGGTTTGAGAAGAAAATGCACATTATCCTTATAATAAAAAACGAAAACAGTAGCAGCCAAATGTGTGGCCAAATACTTCGCTAGAATAGAATAGGTCTCTATGGGGCTACATAAAGTTTGTGGAACATGTATTATTATGGTAGTAAGTAATATCCTATTTCAATTTGCAACACTCTCATACTTTCGAAATACTTTCGTATGGTAGTAGTTTACAGATTATTAACAAATACGCACACACAATTTAGTTTTGTATTGTGTTTAACTGTGTATACAATGATGTAACAGAGAAACATGGCCCGTAAATAAACTTGTTAAGTTTAATAGCAGTTTTATAGCAATCTGGAAAGTCCACTGAGAAAGATGCATCTGGGTGAAAAATAAAATGTTATTGGAGTTTTTTGCCCACTTTATGCACAACGATATTTCTGGATAATTGTGCGTCTTTGGCTGTGAAACTACATTTACTGAATGTCTTAGGACTGTGAACTTGCAAGGAATGGGCTTTTGTATATATTTACTGACGTTTTAGGGGTTGCCCATTGGAATATCACTGGTCTGAGTTGTTTTGTCCAGAAAAAACGAAAGTGGACAAACAAAGCAAAATGTAACACCCAGCACAGCTATCCATAATTAGGGAAATTGTATTCCTTATAACGTTCATTACGCACGCACATTCGAAGCACTGGCTAGCTCATTCAAAAGTTCCAATCCCTGTTTGGGAATAGTGTAACGTCATTAGAAACTGAATGAAAAGTACTGTTATGTCATAAACGTTAAAGAAACAAGCACTATGCGTATTGAGTTTGTGAGCCTTGTTAAATCATCCACAACCTTCGTGCGGCCTTTGACATAGGCCTACGCTATAGACAAGTTATGCTATTGTTACCATAGCATTCAAAAATAGTATCTAACTCAATGCATATTATTCTGAAATATCTTACAATATTATATGCAAACCAATATCAGCCATACAATTGAAGTACATATTTATTTCACGGGAAACGTTTCTTGCATGTGCCTAAACTACAATACATTATTACACCGTCCATTAATCAAACAACATATACAAATATTCACAGTTTAGATCACACCACAAAATAGGGACACACTATCACAGATAAAACGAGTCTACACTACTACACGAACAAACAAACGAGGTCGTCTTTTTTTAGCCAACAAAATGGATTCAGTATTGTGCCTTCGCTATGATTTGTCTATGTACATTAGGGTTGAAAGTCACCTGGACATTGCACGACTTAATAACACATTCAACAGTAAACCAACTCATTCACACATCACGAGCTAAACCCTAACTACGACCCTGTCCCATTCTAAACCTCGTGATAGGTCTCAGACCGGGCTCTCGAGTTTTCCTAAAACATCGTCATTCTTTCAAGTATATTAAAACTTTCCACGAGAATAAACAAAAACATTGCATAGAAGAAAAAGAAAAACGCGGCCTCACATATCTATCGTCTCAGTCTCTTTCTTTTTATTCTATGCAATGATACATATAATCCAAAGTCCTGTGGTGCATTTGAATGTGCGTTAACCTTCTGTTTTAATAAACAAGTACATACATTTCAGTTGCCATCTTGGGCAGTACGTGGCGGATTTCGAGCTCCATAATGAGGAGAGAGTGAACAAACAGAAAGAGGAGGTTGAGAGGGGAAATGGTTTTGAAAGGACGCGACAGGCCCAAGGGCCAAGGGAATGGGTTAATACCATGGGGGCCATACTCGAGAATCGGGCCACAAAATTCAGTTTCTGTGTTCTGTTCTCAGTCTGTTGGTTTGGCGCGAGGGTTCCATCACTATAGGCTCGCGGTGCAAGGCGTGGGAACAAGCTGCTGGTGCGTGGCTGTTTTGATTTTCTGTTGTTGCTGCTGCTGTGCTCCCAAGGACGAGGCTGAGCTCGCGGAGCGGATCTTTGTGTTCGGCAGCTTGTGATCTTTCTTCCACTTCATCCTTCTGTTCTGGAACCAGATCTTCACCTGACGCTCGGTCAGGCACATCGTGTGCGCGATCTCCACGCGCCTGCGTCGGGTCAGGTAGCGGTTGAAGTGGAATTCTTTCTCCAGCTCGAGAGCCTGCTGGCGGGTGTAGGCAGTGCGAGACCTCTTGGGCACTCCTCCATTGTAAGTAGCATTGACTGAAGAAAAGCAAGCACACACACATACAAGCAAGCAGTTGTTACTGCCACATGAAGCACTACAGTTCAAACACTGACCATCTCCACTGGATACATTACAACTGTTGTTCTCCATAAAGGCTCGTTGATAGTCTAATGGGGGAATAAAGCCTACGATGTTTTGTTGGGGGTTTCGCCTCCATTTACATTGCATAGAAGGACCTTAATTTGGAGACTCCATGTGTACAAGCGCTCGCATCCAGGGACAAATCATGCCTTAGAAAATGATTAACAAAATCGACGGGGTCTTATATTACAGTTTGGCTGGGGTCCAGCCATGGAGGTATAGTTCTAGTTAAAAGACAACATAGACACATGGCCCCGGCAGACAAACACAGGCAATAAAATTTATGAGGGTTCTTAATTACCGACCCCGCTGCTCGATGGTCGTAAATTGCCGTTGTAAGGGGTGCTACTAGTGCTGCCTCAATGGGCGTGCATACGTTCCAGTGGTGGCTTGCTCTGTGGTTCCGGTATTTAAACCTGGCGATAACTCACCAACATGGACCTTCTTCATCCAGGGGTAGACCACAGGCACTTCCTTTCCCTTCTGTGCGCTGGAATAAGACTCAGTGGCGAGGCTGCAGTCTTTGCTCACGTCCGCCACGGCACCGCTGTCTGGGACTGGGTTGAGGCGAGGGCCATGGTTCTGGGCAACGGGGTGAGCCTGTGCGTGATGCCTGTCGGTGAAATCGTCGAGACCGTTGTTGGGGACATTACTGTAGTCGTAGCTCGGTTCTGTGTAGTTTGACCTCGGATAGGACGCCTCGTCGTGATGGGGAAAGCCCGAATCTTTTGGCCGTTCGTAGTACTCAGTAGGGGCGGGGATGTATCCGTTCTGTTGATATTCGTCGCATGGAGGAAAGGAAGGTTCGATATAGTTCGAGTTTATCAAGTATGAACTCATGATCATTAATTTGTGAAGTGCAACAATACTAATTTTTATCGCTCTGTCGTTATTCTGATCTCCACAAAACCCTCCTACTCTCTGTCAAATGTACAAAGTTGTCTGGTCACGTGTAAACCACCACCAATCACCGCGTCTCCTGTGGGCATCATGTAAACAGGAACCAATGGAAAGCCTGGCATTGGCACAACGAAAATGGCTCAGACTAGCCTACGTTGGTGATTTCCTTATTTAATCAAAATAGATAAAGAAAAACTATCAAGGCAGTTGTTTACCACATAGACTCAACTAGAGTAAGTAAACCCTTTATTTAGCAGTAACCCACAGTAGACCACGGCCTTAAGGAGATGATGATGATGATGATGATGTTGGGTATCTCTTACTGTTGCCCAGGAAAAGGATGGGCTCTTTGGAAACAAGCAAACTGTACGTGTCTTATTTTCTGTCAAAGATGACATTGGAGCGTCTTTCCAATCCACTCTTTTCCAAAATGCTTTCCTTTCTAGTCAATTCTCAGTTGGTAATTCATTGCGTAAAATGTAAATCTGTATTGTAACATTTTGCTGATGGTGATGAACTAAAATAAACGGAAACTTGTTTACATAGATACTGATATTGATCGTGAACTGGAGACTAGAGAGAGACAGATTATGTGCACGCACAATCGAGGAAGAGTCAAATATTTCACTTGATTTGTGCCACACACAAAAAAAACTAAGCGAAGCAAAGATAAAACATTGCCTGGGCGCAGTTACGCGGCTCTGAGGTTCACATTCAGTCACTTAAACCTATGATAACTCTGCATTTTAATTGTAGCATCAAATAGTTTATATTTGGCTCATCATATACAAGATGGCATCTTAAAAGCAGGCCAAAAGAAGGCCAAAGTTGGTTGCGAATTTGCAATGATGTTAGTAGATGAGAAATGAACACCTGTGTTGAAATTAAAAGCAACTCAATACAAAGTAAGTGATCAACATGCATCGGCCTATCTACCGACGCACCGTCTACTTACAAAGCGCTTGTCAGTAAGCACAAAGATAGGCCTATACGACTAATTGTTTTAGAAGTAAATGCCTGCGATTGACTATAACTAACCTAGTTGACTTTATTAGGTTAGTTGTTGACTACTCAAATATCCAACATAAACATCCATCATTTGTGCAGCATTTTAAACTATTGAGGTGGAAGTCAGATAATAATTAGGCCTACAACATAAGACTAAGGGCATAGTAATAATAATCATCATCATAAATATAGTGTACTATTAATAAGTACAATGCCAAACAACTGAAATAAACAACTAGACCTAAAATACCAAGATTCAAGCCATCACCTGAAAATATATTCAACCTCACGACCATGTATCCTCCAATTAACCAAAGACACTTCTCGATTCATTTCACTATGACAAAAGTGCAATTATATACAGTTTATAATAGCAGCATCCCTGACCGTATCTCTTCTGTGCGACCAGTGTCTTGTCAACTGCCATCTCCACGACCTGCTTGCCCTCCATCTCACTATCCCGAATCCGAGGTGAAAATCTCGAGGAAGCCTCCTCAACTGCACGAACAACTCTACGGAAAGTATCCGCGACTGTCTACGTGAAGAAGGCCCGGTGCGCGGTGGCAGGGGAGGCCAAACTTCGGAAATATTAAAAGCTTTATTTTTTTTATTTTTTTCGCTCCCGCTTTCTATTCGCTCTCCTAAACAGCGATAACTTCTCTCTGACCCCAAAGTGACACCGTTTCCATTTAGTTTCTGATTAATCTTGCCCATTGACAGTCTTTGTTAAACAACAAGGCGTGCCCTTCTCCAAAGAGGCGACATTTTCATATTTGTTAGACGCAGTGACCTGAAGTTCACCCCGGACTTGGACTTCGGTTTTCGGGTCTACTCGACTCTGGGGAGATAACGGTGCACTTAGTACGGATCAGCACCCAACAGCGCCCCAAAAATAATATATATATATTTTTTAAACAGTACAAAACCCACGTAAGTCCACCTTAAAAAGACTTACGTCGATTGTGGCACTCCGTTTCAGAATCCTTGTCAAGGTTTGATTTAGAAGGATATACATATGTATATTTATTCAATTTGTATCATACTGTTAGGCTTATGTTTTTATTGCTCACCTAGGCTCCTGTTTCTCTTGTTCAAACAAGGTCCTGCTCCGAGCTTTGTATGGGTAAGGCGGAAACGAAAGCCATCTCTATGGGATTTGTATTTTTGTCAGATATAGGCCTATGGCATTCTACGCATCTAAATAGCCAATGTTGACAGGTGTTATGTTACGATTTAATACATTCTGCACCTGTAACTCATCGTGAATGACAAGGGGGGATATTTTATTCTGTAGATCTGGCCTCCAAAACGCATGTAGCCAAGACCACCTGAGAGCCTATCTATCAACATAATATCCAAGGTAAGAATACTTGACTTGATATCTAAATCACATACACCCAGCCACCACTTATGCTACTGCCATATGGTGTATTATTATTATTATTTATCCTGCTACCAGTCACTTTCTCCTGATCCCTGCCTACATGTAAGCTACATATCTACCTCAACTACTTCAGTAGCCCTGCACATTGTAAATGTGGTACTAACACTGACCCTGTATAGAGCTGACATTCTCAACAACAACAACAATTCTGTCTCATATTTGTTATTTCTCTTCTTTTTTCTTATCTTTTATAGTATTTTGATATTAAATATTGCGTTGTTGGGAAGGCCTAGCAATTTAACCATTTCACTGTACTTGTGCATGTGACAAATAAAACTTGAAACTTGAAATGTACAGTCAGTGTGTTATATATGTGTTATATAAATATGGGCAGGGTTGGCTATTATCCACTCTCTAGCCATACAGTAGCCTACCCTAAGTCGGTAATGCTTTACAGCTATTTACAGTTGATTGCGTTTAATACACTGATTTTTGCATTTAATAGGCACTTACTATAGTCATTTTTTATTTAACATCTTGAGATGGGAAAACGTGTTCATTCTGAGGTTGAACATGTGTTTTTTATTACCTCATGTTAAACTTAGGTGAAATCACTAGTTTTCTTTTGACACTTCTCAAACGTGATGATCTAATAAACTTTTCAGCGACATAAATATGCTATTTAAACAAACACATTCAGTGTTTTACAATTTTAGATGGAAATTGTGAAATATGATAAATTGACTTTCACAATATCAAAAACAGAAGCATTAATAGATATGGGACTGGTACCAATCTTATTTGTGCAATGTGTCTCAGGCTACGGCAACGTTTCTGTAACAATTATTCTATATTAAACTCGTCCAAGGCATCTAAGTTAATTAGCAAAAGAGCAAAAGGTCTAGTTATAAATATGAAAAATCTGGCCTACTATTCTATTCATTTGCTAAGGTAATGTGTGAGAAACAAGTGTATTGCCACTCCTTCGGTCCTTCCCACATATAACGAATATAATATATATATATCAAACTGACACAGTGCTGTAAATGTAGACAGTAAGAAGTGCTCTGATGATAGTGACTGATCACACATGGTTGCTACAAGGCCCCTTGTCTGTTAAGAGGACCAGGCTGCAGAGGAAAATATTCACTAGATGGTAAGGTAAACTGGGTGCAAATTATTGTTGCAAATATAAGGATTTTGATCATGCAACATGTTGTGAGTTTTGTATAACATAACGATATATCGATATGTTTGCTCAAACCGGAAGGCCACCAACAGAGCTCCTTGCACATTCAACACACCTTTAGAGGAAGATGGGTGGGTGAAATAGTATATTACTTTCAACTTGTTGTTTAAGTTGTCGTCTTAAAAATAGGACATAAATCAAAGCAAAAGCAACTGCATCAAGCGAGTGTTTTATGGAGATTTTAGTGATACACAAACGTTTCGAACAACAAGGCCTTAGTTAGGTCTGTGTTATCATAGCATACTATTTTGCCCAATCCGTATCTTCTAAACTTATACGACAGAACATATACTCCATTTTTTTTCAATAAACAGTTGTTAGAATTGTGCCATAACCCAATTCGTTATCTCCTATAAGAAAAAGATCACTTGCGGGAGCTATTTCCTTATTTATTTATGATAAAGACACACCTCCAATTACCATGTTATTCCTTTAGCTCTTGACTCTTTTTAAATACAGGAAGATTGAATGACCAATAGTAAGGCTATTTTATAATAGGACACTTGTTTGTTTAACAAAACGAAATATGAATGAACAATTTGGGAATAAATTGTTACTAACATGGCTATGGCAGATCTCACAATTTCGAGTGCACAGTTTCATTAGACGTTTTTAGGAAAATAGCCTACATTAGCCTACATTTTGCCATGTCTTGAAAACCAATTGTATCTATTACAATATAGGCTAGGTGCATATTTTCAGAAAAACTATCCCCATGAAAGCGCATTGGGTTAGCAATTTTAATGTAGATTTAGATAACGATTGAACTCATATTGTCCCAGTTTTACGGGAAAGGAGAACGCCTGTGTTCGATCTCTTTATGCAGCTCCATCCCTTTATAAGCTTAATAGCCTAAAGCCTAACGCATTTTCAAAACCTAATACAATTATAACGGTGTTTTTGTTCCTATTAAGAAAAGGTTATAACAGTTTACAGTTTTCATTATTTTTTATTTTTTACATATTCCTTCTTTGTAACCAAAATCAACTCGTGGGTAACTTTTTGTAAGGCAGAGGGAGAGAAAGGCTGAATGTTATTTAAGGAGTGCGGGGGCTCCATTTGGGGGGCTGTGGCCATAGCCTACCCATCACCCTGTGACCGGGGTAAGAATATCAATTCTCAAAATGCTAATTTTGCCCTCGTCCCGAAACATAACCAATGCCATTTATTCAAAGGAAATTCACCAATCCACAGCCTTAATAAATTGCTGGCCACTCAATCTTAGGTCTGGGGACGGGCGGGGGTCCACTCCCCTCGGTCCCTAACTCGGAGTCACCCCGCTTTCAGGGTTCACCTGGAGTGCACCGTCAAACATATGTAATTCAAAGCTATTCTATCTTTTGTGTGGAGAGTCAAGATCGCTATTATAACGCTGGTATCAGGCCCCGGCTGAACAGATGAAGGAGACTTGTTCAGCGGGTAAACTTTTGACCCCAATTTTTCCTCCTCTTCCCCGCTATCTCGAGTTCATCAGTCCCACCCCTGCGAGGCTGTGCTGCCCAGGCGAGGTGTCTGGCTGCTCGGGACGAAAAATCTATTTGCTCTATATTCATTTCTGTTATCATTACTGTAATTATTCACATGAATATTATAATTAATTCTATCCTATAGTAACAATAAAGGCAGGCCTATAACAGAATAACTGTAGTTGTATCTCTGTACTGTCTCACTGTGGGGTTTGGTTACAATACACCGCTCTGCATACCTCTAATACAGTATGTAAATTATGTTTAAGTAATAGGCCCGAGGGGTTGTGGTATATGGTCAATATGACACTGCTAAGGGCTGTTCTTACTCACCAAGCAACACGGAGTGCCTGGTTACAGCCCTTAGCCGTGGTATATTGGCCATATACCACAAACCCCTGAGGTGCCTTATTGCTATTATAAACTGGTTACCAACGTAATTAGAGCAGTAAAAATACATGTTTTGTCATACCAGTGGTATATGGTCTGATATACCATGGCTGTCAGCCAATCAGCATTCAGTGCTCGAACCACCCAGTTTATAATGAAATTTTTGTAATTTAGCAGGCCCTCTTATCCAGAACAACTTACGTTATTCATTCGTTTGTATCAAGAAAACCACTTAGAGATGCATGTGTGTCCTTCATACTTTTGTGTGCCTCACACCTACCTACTATGCACTACTGCTAAAAGGTACCACAGGCTATCCAACAACAAAAAAACAATGTAATATGCAATGTGCATTAAGGCAAGCAAACCGGTCAAGTATATGTGTGTCCTATCCTACTATCGTGTGTGTGTACGTGCGTGCGTGTGTGTGTGCGTGTGTTTATCCTCCTATCAGAAGCTGGCTGCGGATGACACTGAACTTGGCCTAAAGCGAGCTCTGCTGGTGGCTCCGGGAGGATGCAGATTTATCTTTCTGCTATGGCTGACCTCGCGGTGAACCTCGCGCTGGGGATGGTTCTTTTTTTCTGCCTGGCATTGTCTGCCTTGCTGTGCAACGCATAAAGGACCCCGATTTGGACATTTTAATTGTGTAACAATGGTGTAATTTTCTCCCCAGACGTCAAAATGATAATGGAATAGAATAATGGTTTTATTTATATTTTCTACACCACAAACTGTAATGGAAATAAAGTTACATTTCGTTGCATTGGCTATTTGTTTACACGACTTAGTTTACACGATATGTCAACTATAAGGTTACTGGGCGGAGAAGTGGAGGATGGGAAATATGGTTGGGGTCAAACCACGTCAAATCACCAGATGAGTCCGTTTGAATTCAATCGATGTATTGATATAAAGTCCTTTAAAGATGATTTTTTTCAGATGTATTCATTGAATTTCAGTCAAATATTTTGAGATTACATTGATTGAAATCGAATTCACTGATGAAAAAAGGTTATGAATAGACTGTAAGAACTAATTTAGACTCACTAAAGGTTTTATGAAACCTTTAAAAAAAGGCCAGATAACCATTTCTGATACTTCAAATATAATGTTTTCTACATACAGTAGGCCAACATGTACATGGGCAATGCACTATTACCCATTATCCAAATGGTTTAATCATCACGACATGATAAAGGCCTAATTTAAATGTGTCAACATATAAGAGCAACACACAACGATGGAAATTGAGTCAGAAATCCATAACTGTCAAACAGCAAAACACTGTTATACACATCAAATAGGCCTGACACATAGCTAGATACTAGAAACACAGTTGAACAAAACCTAGACTGCTGCCACAGATAGGCCTAAACAAAGTCTACATTACAGCCAAAACAACAACGTAATTAGGCTATTTACTAAGCGAAATAAGAAACTCTGATGCAGAGCATTTTTCCCAGCAAACGAAAAAAACGCAATCTAAAGGAAACTATTGTGATTGTGAAAATGCGTCACAATACAAAAGTTACACACACTTTTGTGACGCATTTACAAATTGGCTACTTTGATAAATCAATAATTTCCTGGAGATACTGGTATCTGAGTGATCACGGACGCACGCGCCCAGGCTCTGCAAAGAGGTCACCATGCAGCGAGAGTGACACTCTCCAAGAGGTCAACTGAACTTTATAACCCCAAAACACAAAATGACGTGGCTGACACAAAACGGAATTCCTTGTCATGTGTTGTGTTTACTCTACAGTGTGTTTATGGAACACATGAGGAAACCTGACCAAAGCGACAACTGCAGCTCCAAAGTTTTTAAGTTGTGCTTTAACTTCCCACTCACCCACCAAAAAACATTATACCGAAAATGTTGTATGATAGTCAAGTACTGTATATAAACATATTTCAGTTAAGCAATGACAATGCAAACACCATAAAACAGCTCAAATAGCTTTTTGGCTTGTCCAGCACATGAATATCTATGAAGAGGCCAAATAACCCCCTTTGTGTTATACAGGAAGCGAAAAAAACAACGTATTAAAAAGTGAAGTTTGTGGGGGTGGAAGTGGACAGAAGCATAATTATCCCATACGCAGTAATGGATTATGAGTTTCACCACAGATGGAGGGAAACAAGTTCCACTGGGAAGGAAGCAATTAAATATCCATGAGCCGGACCCAACCCTGGCCAACATCTGCCGAGAAAGACCAGTATTCAGCTCTTAACCAACTGACAAATTAGCGTAATAGGCTAATAAGGACAAATAGAGCGTCCGAATAAAATCATAATGCTGTTTCGAACAGGGTGGCTGTTCAGAGCCAAGGGAATGGAAGCCCACAGGCTACCCAAGGACAATAGAGGCAGAAACTTACCTCGAGACAGGAGCTCTCTCCTCGTGTGAGTCCGGTGCGCAGGGTCCATCGCGAGGCGTTCTGGTGAACGAGGAGCGGCTGTACCGTCCAAGGAACACTTTTTACAGCCTGCAAGGAGAGTCAGACGAAGCCTCGCGTCAGTGCGATTATATGTTATGTGCAATAAACTGTCAACTCCCCAAAACCATAAAACTTACTTTAATGGCCACCACGTGACCTTTAATGGCCAGTGAGCCTATCTGGCCGCGCTCTGGATGATTTTTACGATCTAATTCATAGACAAAACCCCCATTCATTTGGCACCCAAATGTCAGGGAGCCGGAACCGGCCTAATAAAGTTTACGGCTCGAAAAGTCGAAAGGATTTCATGAGAGTAGTGAGCTCGAGCACAGGGAACGCAGAGCCCCTAGAGCAGGTCACTGGCTAGGACCCGCTTTAGACCCACGTGCAGAGGTGAGTAAAGAAAGCGGATATAGATTTGTCTACCTGTTGATTTTCTCGAACTTTAAACTAGCTGGGAAAGTGTAGCTTTTTAAGTTTCAAATGCAATCAATGGGGTGAAAGGGTTACACTGAGGGGGAAAAACGAATATTTCAGGACTGCATTTCAGTTAGACATAGTCTTGACCTACAAAAACAAGTTACAGCAGGCCTATGAAGTTTGCATTCAACAACTAAAATGTTGGACAAATCTGAGAATTGTATGTCTCAGAATTGTCCAACATTTTAGTTGTTGAATGCAAACTTCATAGGCCTGCTGTAACTTGTTTTTGTAGGTCAAGACTATGCCTAACTGAAATGCAGTGTCTCACCTAGGCACATGAAGAAATAATCGAAATAACAAATAATTTACAGTCTGTGTTGTTCCCGTAGAAAGTTTATTATAATCAGCATCACCATAACAATATTATTTTCATTTTCCAGTCATTCTTTAAAAACATTCACAAAAAGCTTATATCACGATGGCGTATACGCGATGGGATCCACTATGTAACCCTTCACATCCAAACTAATGAGGAAAAAAACGTACACACAAAAGACAGAAACACATTCTAAGAAGATGCGCCAGGTGAAACAACTTTACAGCAGCTCGTGCAAACGAATGATACATAGGCACAGCTACACACACTGGGTCAGAACTGCGGTTCCATCACGTGTTCACAACGCACAACAATCACATAAGGCTTATTAAGTCTGTCTACAATAAGGAACAAGTTATCTGAGATTGGCACAATACATTCAACAAATAAATACATGAACTACTTACATACATACATACAAAACAAAGGCTATACACAAAAGCAACTACATTTCTTATCAAGTAATTCATTATTTTAGTTTCTATACTGTTTTATGAGTGCAATAGGCTACACAACTTTTATTGGATAGTTAATAGACTTATTTCTGGTAACTTTAAGTTTTTTCAATTTTGAACAAGAAATAAGTTAAACAAACATATATTTCCCATTGGTTTTCCTTTAAGACAAACATTTACAGAACGTAAGTTTCTTTTTTTACTCACACAAGCATTATCGTGGTCAAAATAAAATAAATAAAGAGGAAATTATTTTTAAAGGCTGGAGCTTGCATGGACACGTGGATGTTCACTGTCCTAAGAAGCCCTCTGAAAGTCTCTTGGGCTTTTGACATGATAGGAAGTTCTCCCAAGCTTTGTATTATTTTATTAGTGCTCATCGGGGAACCAAATATCAGGGATGGTGGTACCCTATACCCCCTGCCGCTGCCATGCTCATGCTTTTTAGTTTGTTGTCCTTTTTCCACTTCATCCTCCGGTTCTGGAACCAGATTTTGATCTGGCGTTCTGATAGGCAGAGCGCGTGCGCTATCTCGATCCTCCGTCTGCGGGTCAGATAACGGTTGAAGTGGAACTCTTTCTCGAGCTCCAGTGTCTGGTAACGCGTGTAGGCTGTCCTCGCCCTCTTCCCCTCTGGTCCGGTCAGACTGTCTGGTGGTAACACACACAGGATGCAACCATGAGCCCACAATCAAAATAGCAACCTACACAATAATGTTTACTAACGCTTTATGCAGGGTTACTTGGCAACAACGCTTACAAATTTTACTGATCACTCTTCCATGGAGCTTAATCCACAAAAACACACCTTTATACACGATTCACACACATTTCACATACACCTTAAAACGCAGTGGAAGTGCCAATCAGTTTCCCAAAGTGTGTCTTATAAAAATACCATGCAAATACAGAATATTCCGAAATTATGGCAAGAGAAAACCTATAATCCTATATTTAAATAAAATGTTGGTAAGAAGAATTCTGCATTTTGGTAAGAAGAAAATGTCCTGTGTTTTCATGCCACGTTGAATTATTTTCCCAACGCCTGGGGTACAATATGCAGTTAAACAGGTGGCGTAAATGTCGCCATTACACACGCCCCTTAAAACTACCATTAATAAAATATCGAATAGATGTGATTTGTCTCTCATATAATGATTTGGGGAAATACTTTTGAGCTCCGAAAATGGCAACAAGCACATCTTAAAATGGCTATAGGGCACACCATCCCCACACACACACCACAAACCCACACAGAGACAAGACGAGCTGTATCAAGTACAAAACACAAACACAAGCGTCGACCTAAACAAAATACAAAGCTGTTTTACCATGATTTATGTGCAGTTTCCTCATCCAGGGGTAAATATGGGGCTGGGCACCGTCGGTGACATTTTGGGAAGTTGTCTGCGCCCTTCCCGCGGGCTTCTCTTCCTGGAGGGGGGACGCTTTGGACACACACACCCGGTTCAACAGCGTGCCTCCGTTCGAACTCGGGGTCGTGCAGGGGCTCGTTATGGAGTTCTTTATGTCTCGGTGTTGAGGTTGAGACTCGCTGACCGGAGACGAGCAGCTCGCGACAGAGGAGGAGCACGGGAGCGGGTCAGGTGGAGGCGAGAGGGACGTCGTCTCGGTGGCGCTCGCGGGCTGGGTGTACATGGGCGTCTCGACAGAGGACGTTGTTGTCGCCACGGACTGGTTCGGGGAGTAGCCCTGTGCCCGCACGCTGGCCATAAAGTGCCCGTTACCGCGACTGACAGTGAGGTCCATCCCGTTGTAGCCATAACCGTACCTGCTGGAATGCATGGTCGTGGAGTCCCTGTATTGCTCGTTTGCAGAGCTGTGGTCTCCATAATTATGTAACTGGAAATCCGCGCCATTGGGATAGCGACCGCAGAATGAGTTTACAAAATAGGAGCTCATTGGTTGATAATTCCAATATTGTTGTTTAGCAGGTATTTGTTGCTTTTTTTGTGGAGAAAGTAATAACGTGTGTACTTGATTTGTGGCTCTTGATGGTTTTGCGCGTTCTATAGCACCCTTGCACAATTTATGATGAATTATGGAAATGAGTAGAACATGTACTTGATTCTCTCTTACGTAGGCACCCAAATATGGGGTACGGCTGAGAATCACGTGCTTTTGTTGACCAGTCGTAAATCCTGCTTGATGACCTCCAGAGGTAAACTCGTGCACAAATAGGAAATCTTGGTGGGATGTTAGGAAGGCGCGCCTGGGTATGCGCCTAGGCAGGGCGCTCGCGGGGCCCGGGTTGCGTCTCTTGGATTGTCGTGGCGCGCCATCTTCTGGCCGCAGTCTGGCACTGCCTGCGACAGTGTTTGAGGCGTGGGCTCCGAACGGGGTCGTTCAGAGGTTAACGACCATTGCGGCAAAAGCATGGTCTCCCCAAACAATACAACAAGAAACGCAGTGTATACTGAATATGCAACCTCTCCACTGATAGAGAGTATAGAGAGAAATCTGTATTCAATGTTATCCTCATCGATGGTAAACATTATCCTTCGCGTGGGAATAAAACACCTACAGTACAAGAAAAAACAAGTACAAGAAAAATGTATTTAAAAAATGATTGTCTAGAACCTTAAATTTAGTTAAATATTTCGTTAAACCATGTTAGAATATCCTATATGAATCAACTCTTTGGACATTTGAAAACATTGAAAATGTGTTTATCACAAATAATCATTTTACAGGTGATGCTTAGTTTACTGATGTGCATAGAGCGGTCAATCTGCAGTTATAATCCAATCTAATAGAAAGGCAGTCATTCCTAAATGTTAGATACGCAAAAAATGAGGCATTTGAAACAACTTAAGTTTCATCTTTTAGATGACGACAGAAAGTAGGCTACAATACAGTAGTCTCAATAAACAACTCTTCGCCCCTCAAGTGAAATTCCATAAATACTTTTAGAAGTCTGAATGAAAACAACCCACGTTTTGATCAACAAATTATGACTGAATTATGCTAATTAGATAATTAGGCAACAAAAACAATCTGCATAAAATCTTGCAGTTGTGTGTAATGAATAGCCTAATCTCAAGAATACATGGATGGCATAACAATAATATACATTTTTATTTTTATTTTTTTGCAAATATGGATAACTAAAGTCCATTTTCAGGACAGAAAAAGGAGGAGCAGAAAAATATAGGTTTGTTTGAAAATTATCTAAACACATATTGTAATGTAAGCACATGTTTTAATATAAACACATGTTTTAATCTAAACACATGTTGTAATCTAAACACGTGTTTTAATCTAAACACATGTTGTAATCTAAACACATGTTGTAATCTAAACACGTGTTGTAATCTAAACACGTGTTTTAATCTAAACACGTGTTTTAATCTAAACACATGTTTTAATCTAAACACGTGTTTTAATCTAAACACGTGTTGTAATCTAAACACATGTTGTAATCTAAACACGTGTTGTAATCTAAACACATGTTTTAATCTAAACACAGATTAGAAAATACATTTTCAAAGAATGTCTGACGATAGGCGAAATTAACATGATCTTTTTGTGTATGAATGTTCCTGCATTTTACATGGATAAATAACAAAGAGAAAATTAAATAATTTCCCTTGGCCTTGCTCGTCATCTTCCCCACACCCATTTCCTTCCATCAATAATGTCTTCAGAGTGAGGAAGCGAAAGAAGTAGGCTACGGGACTGGAACCTGCCTAGATAAGTATTGTCAATTTTTCAAAATACAAAGATAAGGCACTACGTAATGACAATCTAAAATTAGGTTCGAAATATGATATGAAGAAAGACATATCGGTAACAGCAGAAGTAATAATAATGTAGGCCCAATCAATACTAGCAATAACAATAACAAACATATGACGACATTCATTTAGCACTATTTGATTATAGCTGCTGTTCATCGGTGTTGAGTTGCTGGTTTGTTGGTGTAACGTAGAGATAAACTGTATATAGGCCTAAACTAAAATCGGAGAAGCGGTGATGATTATAATAATAGTTGATGAGAATGTGACTCTATAGCTGGAGCAGGGTTACATTAGTGTACAGGCAGGACAGGCAGAGCGATAACTTTTTTAATTATGTAACCTTACAAAAGAGACGTGGCTAGTAAGCAGAAAATGGTGCAGTTAATCTGGAACGTCTATTTAGGCTACTAGAAACTGGGGCAAGCGACTGCAGGTTTACAGTAGTCTCGTTTTGGCAACGAAGGCCCTAATTATCCAAAATCCATTGGACCTCTTGGTTCTATAGTCCCCAAAAGACGATAGCCCGTATTTTGGCTATACGACGCCCCACACAGACAGTTTAGAGCGTCGGCACTAACTGCGTGATGGATAAGTACGCTGTACGAAGGATGCAGACTCACAGCGGTAATAGAGCCCCTTCAGGCACTGTAGTAGCCGAGGAACAAGCTGCACTCAGGACCAGATGTGTACAGTGGTCTAAAGGAGCCCTGTATGCGAGCCCGGGTCTTACATTTCAGGGATAGTTTGAGAGCGCATACAAGCATGCTCCGGATGTTGGAAGGAGCAAGGATAGGTTCTGTGCTTTAGAATGTCCAGGAGTGTTTGTGATTGAGGCTTTAAAGAGGTTGTTAGGGAGTCTAAGAGCTAACATCTGATTTATCAATGGTCAATAGAAACACAGTTCCCAAGAAATTATCCCACCCAGGGAAAGGGGGCAAATCAGGAAGTGCGAGAGTTTAAAAAAACGACAGGACTGGTTGCGTTCTACTCAAGTATCTGCATCTGCTAGAAACGTCAGGATGTAAAAAAGAGAAAAGAATCAGGATTAGGGACTCTGTGTGCGTGCTTGTGGCGCACAGAGCAGGGAGGGGCGCGTGCTCTCCAGATGGTAAAATGCTAACAATTTGAAATGCAGCTTCAAACCTTGATGAGAGAGTAAAATGTCACGATGCTTCAGTTTTATTTGCTCATAAATGTCATTAGCTACACAGGATGTATTACGTGCGTATTACGTGCGTAACAGTTCAAGCAGCATTTCAGATACCTTAGATGTTGTATAGTGTAGGGGAGTAGCAGCACGGCTATATTCTAATGTTTGGAGCTCGGAGACTAAGGGTTTCACTGTACCTTGCAATCGCAATCACACCTGCAACCCTGTACATGTGACTATTAAACACTCTTAATCTGAATATATGAGATGTTTTCTCAACTAGTTTCATTACCACTGTAAATATCGAGGAGGATATTGAATTGGAGCCATTAAGGTAAACGGAACTCTAAAAACACATTTAAGAGATGAACCATAACGGATTAAATTCTAAAACGCAACTCGTCGAAGGAAACTATGCAAACTGACACGCACGAATACAGTAATAAAATGCATCACAACAATAGGCTATTGTGTTGTACTTTTTCCTTGGTATTGATGCCTATTGTGACATTTCGGTCTCTCGGTGTCTAATTTGTGTCATATTTTGAGGTAATAATCTTGCCATATCAATTGTGACGTTTCGGTCTCGCAGGTTCTATTCTATGACATCATTTGGAGGTGACAGTCTATTGTTAAATGAATGGTGTCTATTGTGACGTTCTGGGTCTCTGTGATGTCCAGTGATCGTATGTAAAGAACACTTGACCATCTGTTGTCACAAGCAGAACTCCATTTTAAGGGGAGTGTATTTTCTCTCTGCATGTGCTAATAATGATTGCATTTATTTCCTTCGGTGTCAACTCGTCATCAGGTCTTGATGTTTGACCATTCTGCAGGTTATTTGCCTAACCCTACACCTTGCCATTTTCTATATCTAGTCTGAATTTACACAGACAAAATATATGTAGTATTAGCTCACCTATCATATAGCTTATTAATAAAAAAAACGTTGAGCACTACTGCTATTCAGAACAATACATTCCAGCTATATTGGGCCTTATGCAGTGCCCAATGTAGAGGATTTAAAACTCTTATGAAAATGAATTGCATATTACCAGAAAAATAGCATTAATAGCATATTTTTTGTAACCATATCGTTTGTAAATATTATAAGCGTGAACATCATCAAGATGAATGGATCATTGATAAGAAGGTCCTTTCGATGACGTGGTGCTGATGTTACATCATGGAGGAGAGGAAAACTGGAGCAAAAATACTCTAGATTAAGCTAATCTACAATTTCCTCAAATCAAAACAACTGCTACATCTGCCGAAACCATGCTATCATGATACAAACAGCAATGTACACCCCTGTTTTATGGTTTTACGAATAGCACGAATAAAAAGACAAAGGGAAGTTCTGTGTTGGCACAATTAACACATAGACTGTAAATGAGAGAAAACGGACAGAAGGCTGTGACCAAAACACCACCACACTTCTCCCAAAAGAGGGCGACAATGAGTAGGCCTATTGGCCACAGTTCCAATTCGGGGCTGGTGAAAGACCATCCCATTTGAATAGCAACAAATAAACACACATAACATGCATCGCCAATAAATTATTCAAATCCTGATAATGACAAAGCATTTGCCTACATTAGTACTGAATAACATATGTAGATAGGTCAAGCCCAGAGACCACAATCAACGAACCGTAGCATTCATCTTAATCATGCAAATAATTATAATATTGTTATTATCAAATCAAATGTTCGGACATAACCCGTGTAACCCTACAACACAACATTCCAACCACTCTTCTGAAAGCCATCGCTATTTAAAACTAAACAAGCATAGAAAGTTATTTTTACTTGAATGCCCACTCTATTTAATGCATGATTACAAAATCATATCCAATCATGATAAGCAAGTAGTATTCTTACCGTATGTGAGGTGTTCGGGTCTCATGGTGTGTGGTGATGTCACAGGGAGAGGACGGACAAGTGCTGCTGGCGCAAAGCGACCGGATCCCCTGTTCTGACAGCTGGGTCCTGGACGAATCCAAGCGCTCCCGGGATCAGGCAACGACGCACTCAACCCGTCCAATGTGCCAAACCGTCACGAGGACCCCGGTAATGAATCCAAACCGTCTGGTTCCATGAGAAGGGCACTGCTTCCTTGCACTGCGTATAAAATAAACTAAAAAGCAAAACAGCGTTACCCACGACGAAAAGAGATGGAAGAGAAAAAGCTTTTACATTACAGAAAGGGTTGGATGGCAGACACAGGCTTTTAAATGAGTGCGGTTCTATTCTGGAAAAGGAAATTATGTATAAAAAGTTCATGTTCACGGCTCCATGCCATGTGACCAGCGGCGACCAATGGGAAGCCGAGGAGCCTCGTAAAGTTGTATTGCAATGTTGTAAATTTTCATAAACAACAACGGATTTATGACCTAGTGAGAGAGCGACAGGGGGAGAGAGGAGAAAAACAGAGAGGGGGAGAAGGGGGCAGGTCAGAACTAGGCGCCATTTTACCGAAAGGAGGGGGAATGCAGTAATTTCCCCTTCACAATAGGCTACACACACACACACAGCCTGTACAGTCTGTGTCCTCATAGTTAACATACTTTAGTCTCTTTATTAAGCAAATGTTGCATTGGTTTAATCTATTTTTTCACTTTTCATGCTAAATAGACTACGTTAGAAAGAGGCCACCGTGTTATTATGTAATAGCGTAATAGCGTATTTTTAGGCTCAGTATTTCTTGTCATATAAAAACAAATGGCTTAAATGTTAAAATGTTAGAATAACTAAATGAACGTGAAAAGGTAAGATACAATATGTTCACTCATGCCTAATGTAGGGTAGGTAGTACCATCGATTTTGGCATGTAGGTTGTATTTCATAACATTTCGGCTAAAGATTTCATCAATGTATGGTTGGCTTACAGGAAATTCGTTACGAAGCTATTTTTCAAACTGAATGGTTTTGTTTTTATTCGATTACTATTGCATCTTACATAATGTCACAATAAGAATAGCGCAGAGGAAAAGCGGTGAGTGTCGAATGCAAAGTCTATTTACACCAGTCAAATTGCAAAACAAATGCTTATTTCTGAACATTGGACCGGTTCTCTTCTATAGCCTAGATTCAGACAAAACAAACACACAAATTCCCAACTTACAGACTTACAAGTGCAAGCAGACACACTCACGTCCATAAAAATGATATTGACCCTGGGCTATAGCTAGTTAGAATAATTGAAAGCAAAAAAGGAGATGAAAGTACAATAACAACACGACGTTACAATACAGTGTTTATAAGTACTTATGCAGTGTTGACATTCAGTGAGACAGCAGTAGGCTATAGGTTTAGTCTCTGACGTAAAATCTGAGGTAGGGTATACAAATTGGACAATTCATTTTTTTGATTGCTGTTTGGAAATCATGCAAATATCTATTCAAATTTCTACAAATCTCGACCCCAAAAGACAAGCTCTCACAACATTAGACATGATAACAGACAGCAGCGCAATATAACGATAATAAGCGACAGTTAAACATTAAAGCCATATTCACCAGTGGATTCAACATTTGCATTTATTTCGCTTTGAAATAGAGACAAAAAGAGTGCGAAAAAGGTTCCTCGAAGTCAATTGAAACTGGAGGTAAATTCTGAAGTTGCGTGAATGCAACTGTCGCCTTAGGTAGTTCTCTGTTCAGGAATGTAATTTCAGTAGTAAAATATCTAATAGTTCCCAACGATTAACATTAAATATTGTATAACATTTACAGTAGACTTGTTCTACATTCAAAGATCAAATTGAGTTGTCATTGTAATAGCGTAGAGTAAATAGGTAGTATCCGTTCCCTTTCATCTTCCTATAGCCATATGCATTTTATAGCTATAGCCAGTGTTTTCACTAGCTTGTATATATTAAATTAGTGCGTCTCAATTTCAGCCCTGCAAGTCGTTTCCTCAATCAGGCTTCTAAGCTCTGAATAGCATGATCGAACAGAGTGTATCGATTCTGTGATAGTCTACATCTAGAACATTTCCTTATTGACCAATATGAACATTTATGGAGTGCTTCTAATCGCCTCCTTGTCTCCATCTCCTCTTGCAGGGGTTTCTGACGCCACACCGATGGACTGGGAATCTCCGTACTCGGCGTCCTCGGCCTTGGACTGTCCGTCGGTTACCGGATCACTGTCATCATCCTCGTTTACGTCCTCGCTGGTGGCACCGGGGGTCGAGCTCGAGGACTCGTCCTTATGATCTTTCTTCCACTTCATCCTCCGGTTCTGGAACCAGATTTTGATTTGGCGCTCGGTCAGGCAGAGCACTTGTGCTATCTCCACGCGCCTCCGGCGGGTCAGGTACCGGTTGAAGTGGAATTCTTTCTCCAGCTCCAGTGTCTGGTACCGGGAGTAGGTCTGACGTCCACGCTTTCGGTTTGGATCTACAAGAGAAAACGGTTTCAATCTGCTAGGTCCAAGAATAAAAATACTACAAATTGCTCTGCCATGCATAAGACCATGTCCTACACAAGCATGGCATATCAAATCAAATCAAATGTATTTATATAGCCCTTCTTACATCAGCTGATATCTCAAAGTGCTGTACAGAAACCCAGCCTAAAACCCCAAACAGCAAGCAATGCAGGTGTAGAAGCAAATATGTAATAACTCTGATAATATCATGATATTGATAATGACATATGTGACAATTCTGTGATCTTGCATTCATGTATTATTTCTATAGAATTTAATCAATTTATACATAAAAACATTTTGTGTCTGTGACACAGTTTGTGTCTGTGCCATTTTTACTAAGATGTCTTTCTAAAAATGTTTTAGTACAGTCAATGATGTTTTGCCTCATGTAGCCTATATACACTTCAATAAACTTTATTTTTTTTAAAGACTTCCTTCCATTAAAAATATTCCAGCTGGGATTCTAGCCTGTAGCCTACAGCTAATGCACTGCATGCCTCTCCAATTAGAAGCATGTCCACCACTACTAGCTCATACCCACATGGCCCTTAAGCAATTACTACTGCTAGTTTCATTGGTAGGGTATATCTTTATTAAACACTGGCTTGCCTACCAATTCCCTACTAGCCAGAAACTATACTATTAATAGGCTACCACTGCTCCAACCACTGATATTATTTACAACCACCATTAATATAGATTATATCCATGTCTACAAAAAGGTTTCTGAAACTGATGAGGATAATCACATCTGCTACCTCTATCCCATTCAAAAGGTTGAACTGCAGAGCGCACGATCACTGATTTACACTATAACATACAGGTAACTGCCAAAATAATGGAAACCCTTGAGTAAATTAGGGATATAAAGTATAGTGAAAGCAGGTGCTTCCACATAGGTGTGGTTCCTGAGTTAACTAAGCAATTAACATCCCATCATGCTTAGGGTCATATATAAAAATGCTGGGTAGGCCATTATTTTGGCTACCATGGCTATGCCCTCATAGGATGACAATGCCCCATCCACAGGGCAAGTGTGTTCACTGAATGGTTTGATGAGCATGGAAACGATGTAAACCATATGCGATGGCCCTCTCATTCATCAGATCTCAACCCAATTAAACACTTATGGGAGATTCTGGAGCGTGGCTGAGACAGCATTCTCCACAACCATCAATAAAACACCAAATTATGGAATTTCTGGTGTTAGAATGGTGTTGCATTCCTCCAACAGAGTTCCAGACACTTGTAGAATCTATGCCAAGAAGCATTTTAAAGCTGTTCTGGCTCGTGGTGGCCCAAAGCCCTATTAAGAGACTTTATGTTGGTGTTTCCTTTATTTTGGCGTTACATAGTCTGGTATTTTATTGTCACAAAGGGGAGTAGAAGCAGTAAGAAAGCAGAGGCAAAAAGCATTGCAGAAGCGAAGGGATAATACATTTATGGCCACAGAACTCATTACTTGCGTAATAAAAGTTGAACAATTCTTTCCACGAAATACCAATGGCTTCAAGTAATTAATTGCGCCATTAAGACCACGGTAAGTATCCCACGGTTTTGTAGATTGATTGACATTATAGCAGAGCTCTGCAGAAGCAGGTTGGGAAGGAAGGATTCATCTTAGACTGTACCTGATGTTTTCATCCAGGGGTACATTCGGTAGTGTTTGTCCTCTGGCGAGGTGAGGGGCCCCGGCTGGACACAGCTGTCCCCGAACAGACGGCTCTGGTCGAAGGAGCTGCAGTGCAGACTGTGAATGTCCGGCCCCTGGCCATAACCAGGGCTAAACATCGGGTGGCTCTGGTAGATTGCATTGTTGACGTTGTAAAGTCCGGACAGGGACGGTGGGAAGGCAGGGGCTGCGGCGTTGTGAGCAGATGCGGGTTCTTCTCCATCGGGTCCAAGAGTGCACGAACCTATGTCTGCGTTTGGGAAGAAAGAACCGCTCGCCGTATATTTGTTAAAAAGACCATCCACATAATAAGAACTCATATTTTTTTCTCTGTGATTTGTTGGGCCAGAATCTTCAGTGTCGTTTTTACGAGGTAATGTGATATATGACAGCAATACACCCTGGATTTACACCAAACCCCATTTTCCCCAGGACCAAAGAACTCACCCACGTGATCCAGCCCTGTGACCGATGTAGCCAATCACCGGCGGGGCCAGAGATTTCATTATAATGCACAGACTGCAGAGTAGGAGGGCCATTCCATTGTAACAGAGTGATGGTGAGACTCCGAATGTTCACTTTAAAATGTATGTCAAACAAAAAACAGTGGAAATTGATAAAAGTACTCATTGTGCATAGAGTTGTATGATTTATTTAACTTTGAAATCATTGTTTTTTGTTAGACATTTTAAAGTGAACAATCTGAGTCTCAGCATCACTATGTTACCATGGAATTTCCCAGGATTAACACACACACACACACACACACACACACACACACACACACACACACACACACACACACACACACACACACACACACACACACACACACACACACACGCACCTCATAAACACTGTGGGAAGCCTATACATATGAAATTACACAAAATACAATGTCATCAAAATAAAATAAACGTATACTGTTGCATTTAGCCTTTCATAACACACCATACTACACCATACTACACCATAATACACCATAATACACCATAATACACCATAATACCACCATAATAACACCATAATACAATCGTTTTCACCACCTCATAACATCTGTAATTTATACACAACTAAGAGTATAAAACTGCATTGTGTACTCATTCAAAAGGTTTTGTTCAATTCATATAAATACATTTCTCCATGGGTAAAACTGAACTATATGACACAACAAACATCAAAACATGATAATTATATCATAGGCTACAAAGGACTGATCAATTCAAAGTTTAAACATTTTACAACAGTTTCTTTGATATTGTGGTGATTGAAATAATACCATTTACAATTGTAAAGATTTTCAGTTACCATTGTTGCGTTTCAAATAAGATAATATAAAAGTAATTGTTGCAAGTAAGTATAGGCCTAAGTGAAATATTTGAGAATTATTTTGAGTGGTAACCTAATACTAGATTAAGCAAAGTATTAACTCAAAACATCAAAGTTAGGTAAGCAAATTAAATAAGTCAATTTGAATATTTTAGAACTAACAACGTTATTTGCAGAGCTACATTTAAACGTCTACTACTTCTGTATTATTTTTGCTTTCTTGGACGTAGCTCTATGTTGAAATAATCAGATTTATATATATATATATTGAAAAAAATACCATTGAAAAAGACCATTGAAAGTATCTGTCCCTGTTAGCATAGGTCAGTAAATCCCCCAAATAATCCTCCCAAATGAGGTAAAACACACATTTAACGAGGGATATCTACACATATTTATATGCAATAGGCCGTGGCCTAATTTGGTAACGTTTATGTAAATTATTTCGCATTCCACAATGTTATCTGGGAAAAAACACAGAAGAGACAAAAACAAAAAATCTATATGTGGAGTTACTGAGCATATAGCTAACCCATTTAGGCTAATCTAAACACCACCAAACATATGATATTTTAGTACGCCATATCATAATATTCCAAAATTGATTAGCCTAAAGCAAATTGAAGGGCTATTGCAAATATAGAGTAGGGCTATTGCAAAAGTAGAGTATGAACGATAAGCCTATTTGAAAAGGGCAAAACAATTTTCCAATTACTTTACGAATCATATGTACAAAACATTTGTTGAGAAAGCACTACTTATGTTTAGTATTCCTATAGGCCTAAACTAAATATGGAAATAAACACATTTTAACTATAACAGTTAGGCCTTCTAAAAGCCTGATTTCTTTCATTTGACACGCGGAACAACTACGTTTCAGGTTTTTCTGTAGCGTCAAGTAAAAGTTAGGCCTACACGTGCAAATGTTTTTTGTGACTAGACTAAGGCGTACTATTTTTTTTTTTATGTATATTATTATTAAATATTAAATACTGCCGCGGATGTGTCAACGTCTACAAGAGCTAACATCATTATAAAGACTATAATAGCAAGCAACAATTCGAATTACAATGTTATAAAACGAAAATCCAATAGGCCAAAACATGTCAAAATATGTTTATCCGAAAATAATCAGAAAGGGTAAGTGTTCAAACGAGGCCATTTTGAGCCTTGCTATAGAACATCAGCGCCATCCTCTGGTCACTACACGTAGTTGCAGGGTGGAAAAGGTGCAGTGCCCAGAGAACTGCAATCACACCCATTCCCCATTAGGGCCCAAAAACATAAATAAATCACATAATAGGAATGAGATTATTGTATGTGGCTCTCATTGCCTGCAGTTCTATTTCCACATGGAATACAGATTTTGGAGGTCCGATGATGACAATCGAGAATAGTATATCTAAAATGTTCATGTTGGTCTCATCTATACTGAGATTAGGTCTTGACTCATAATGCTGTTGTTTTATTGCCCTTTCTGTTTTTTTCAGCGCGTGAACAGAACACTAGCTACCAACAGAGAAACTGAGAGAGAACTTTCCCAGGCCAGGTACAAACAAAGGGTCGCTCGAGATGACCATGAGTCCGTTGAGCAACAGTCGGGGGAGAGGCCAATAAAGCTGATCATTTCCGCTAGGCCTTTTGTCCATGCTGCAGTCCCACAGAAAAGAGAAAAAACAAATGGGTGCCGAGTTCTGGAAACGGTCTAATTGTGTCTGGACGGCCATAAACCCATTAAAAGTGGAATGCCAGACAGTATAGCAGACCAGGCGTTTTATTGCTATGTCTCTGGCTGAGCCTTTGAAGTTTGGGGTCCATCTGCGTCCTCGAGGCCTAGCGCGTCACAACACCACTACATGGCTCCATACAACTGCAATTTCCTTGTTTTTATTTACTAAAGCTAATATATTCGTGCATTAAAATATATGTTCATGTTTGATGTGAATGATGTTGTCTGATAAAACAAGGGTGGTTCTGTGAGGATGTGGCTTTACAGTTCCAAGGTCCAGTTGTAGCCTATTTCACAAGTAGGCCTATCTGTAATTTCAATTTTTATTGGCTACTCTTTGTCGATATAAATTGTTTGGTAGGCTACAGCGCAAATTTGAGGAAACTTCTCTAGATTTATAATCCAACGGTTTTTGGTGGAAGCAGGCCCACATCAATAGACCTAACTCATTCTTGATACAAATGTTGAATAGAAGCTCAGATAAATTGTAATCTGAATGCCGCCAAAGCTACATTTTAAATAGTAAATCTTTGAACGCTGAATACCTCGACCGCCCTGCTCATGTCGACGGTTTCAAAACATAGCGACCATTATGTGTCCAGAAGCACCAGGACTAAACTGAGCGGTGGTGTCATATCATAGCTGAAGAATACATACACTACATTATTTTAGGCATCAGCTGTCAAAGCTTTCGACATCTTTCTTGTGTTGTGTCCTCTCGCCCTGCAGCGCTTTGCACCCCATAAACGGTTATAGTGGTAATTGTCTTTTATGGCTGTATACAGCTAACAACCTCTACTGCCAAGGCGCGCGGAGCAGAGCAGAGCAGCAAGCGTGCAGCGATCCGCCGGGCCTGCCTGTTTGCCCGGACTACAAACTGTTCGAGCCCCCCCCCCCCCCCCCCCCCCCCCCCCCCACACACACACACACACACACACACACCGTTTTATAGTATGTGTGTGCGTGTGTGTGTGTGTGTGTGTGTGTGTGTTGCGTGCGAGCTTGAAGAAAGGATAACGAAGTGCGCGTTCGAAATATCGAATTCCCCCACGTAAAATGAAATAAATGGGTCATTGTTATCATTTTCTAACACCCCATGAATAGTGTTTTTTGCTAGTATTATTCCAATATTTTGTTTGAGAGAAAATATATGTGCAAACTAATGTTAGAATAGTCCTATACACATTACATTTGGTCAACTACAATACATCTGACTGTCAATAGCTTTAAGAATTTTATCATTTTCTGTTAGAGCATCACATTCATTTGAATTAAATCTTAGACTGAACAGTGACATGCAAATGCACAAGAAATTATATAATAATTCAACGTGGCTGCATTCGCAGATATAATTTGTTTTATTCAATAAATAGTACAAATTACATTTGAGAACCAAAAATCTGAAAGTCCCCTGACCATGAGGTATTCATTAGGTAGCATACAGTGTTTCTTTTTATTTAGTCTCTCTACTTTCTAACAAATATGTCCTCTCAAATGTTACTCCCTGAACTTCAGACATAGTTTACTATCTATACAAGCATTCTGTCTCTTCACAACGAAAAGTCCTGTTAAAATGAAATGAGGTTCTTGCAATTATTGGTAGTTGAGAGACAATATCATTGTTATGTAGCTTCTAGTAACATTATCAACAGGCCAATATGCATTTTAAAGAGGCTTTTGATGCTCATGCACCCGCTTCAAAATGCCACCATTACGTTAGCCTATCCCTCCAACTCAAATTGACCAATAGTTGAAATAACGACAACAACAAAAGATTTGAAACTAAATTCAGTTGAACCTGAAATACACATAGGCCTATATCTACAAACCAGAGAACACACACATAGCTACTCACATCCACACACAAACGAGCACAGAGAACAGGCCTATTAATGGGTACATGCCTTACACAGATGCCCTCACAGCCGAGGCTTTAATTCATTCATTAACATCCTAATAACAATAACAAAAAATAATGCGCACTGCTAAATTGTGCAATGTAAAGGTAGTTAGTTGCATCAAACCGACGAGTAGAGCCGGACATGCTTTTTACAAGACACATAACAGCTTCTGTTAGGGATAAAACAGTGAGACAACGACTATAAAAATGCAGTCCAGCAGAGAAATAGCCTTTTCACAGATATCCCCCTTATTTCGGATATTTTTTTCTCATTCAATCAATCATACCTATAAATCATCTTTTGGTCCACCATCTTTATTACATTTCTTCATCTTCATTCTGCGGTTCTGAAACCAGATTTTGACTTGTCTCTCCGTAAGGTTGAGCTGCCTCGCGACCTCGTACCTACGGTCCCGCGTGAGGTACGCGTTAAAGAGGAACTCTTTCTCCAGCTCGAGGATCTGGTGCTTGGTGTATGGACAGCGCTTTTTTCTCGTGGCACTAGCGTGGAGCCAGTTGGATACCGGGTTATCTGGAGAGAGGGGGTGTGAGACGAGACTGGTGTGAGCCCGGTGCTGCTGGCCGAGATGTAATAAAAACATATGACCCACAAGGGACGAGGCTGATAACAAAAGCTCTGGATATCAATTCTGAATGTAAAAATATAAATACGTTCCAAAGTAGCATTGCACTCCCATACTTGGCTCTTGCTCCTGTTTAAAATCTGAAACCCATATTATTAGAACACGGAAATGAGCGAGAGAACGCTAGCCTATTATCAAGTCGCTATAAATGAATGGCACGCCTTGAATGGCATATTTTCAAACACGCGCCCCCTCTACTACTCACACATTTCTATCTGCATCCCTGCAGCTTTACAGAACATAGCATGGCCAAATGTCAAAGGATGAAGCAGCACTTACTTGGATCAAGGGCCGGTTTCTCCTCGTTCAGGTCCCCGGTCTGGCCTGGTAGTGTGTCCTTGTCCACCGGGGATGCCGACGCCACCGTTCCGTCGGCGAAATCGGACAGGAGCAGCGCCGTGTGGGATCCAGGCAGCACGCTGTCCGCTCCCGCATCCAGGCTCTCGGATTTGATCCCGTAGTGGTGACTCGTTGGTAATCCAGTCAAAGGCAAAGACCCTGCCATGGGCTCCAGCAGCCAGGACTGCATGTAGCGACCCTCCACGTCGCCTGGAGCCGGGCTTCGGTGATTCCCGTATGGGTGGTGGTACACCGACGACACGGCGCCTGGAAACTGGGTCGGTACATGGCCCCAGGACGGGCTGAAGACCGGGGCTTTCGTCGGGAAGGTGCAGGGCCCAAGCTCAGTGTGATCGGTGATCGACGTGGGCTGCCTCGGGTGCTGGAGCCCCCTCGGACCGGAGGAGTATCTGGGCGCGGAGAGCGCCTCACTCTCAGGCAAGATGAGGGAGTCGACGTAGTAGCTAGTCAACGTTCCAGATGTCGACATGGCAAAAGAGACTTTCACATGTACCCACACATACACTGATACTTACAAAAACAAGCGCGACACACACACCACACACACATACACACGCACTAAACCCCACTCTCACAAAATAACAATCTGAAGAAATCAAGTAGCAACTTGGCACCACAAAGAACTACAGTCTACTAATAGTTCGGACGCAGGGCTGCCATTCGATTGGGTGATGCGCGCACGTGATCACAAAGGCTGAACAATAAATAATAAATCAATCCCTTTGACTATTAAATGATAGCGGGTCTCTTGTTTTAAAAACGTGACAACGTCTAGTTTTAAAAGCAAATTATTATTATTTTATATGATTAGTACGCAATTGCTGATATAAATGTTGGGCTATGTCAAGGGAGAGGCTGAACTCCATTGAGAAAAATACCATTGAAAAATACCATTGAAAGTATCTGTCCCTGTTAGCATAGGTCAGTAAATCCCCCAAATAATCCTCCCAAATGAGGTAAAACACACATTTAACGAGGGATATCTACACATATCTTACAGGGTAATAAGTATTACCAATGATACTCACAACAAAACACACAGGGGCTGAAATTAACCAGAATAACTTCTCCATATTGGGGCTTATTAACTAAACCAAATGTCTTAAATTGCATTATTTCTATGGCGCCAAAGAACGTAAATTATTTAGATATTCTTCCTTAAAACTAATGCTCTGGGACGCTTTCCATCCTAGTATGTAACCTCTTTCATCTCCCGTCAAAATGTTTCAACCTTTCATATTTTCATTGTCTTCGAACCAGAGAAAGTTATGACCAAACATTCCCAAAGAAAAAACATTTTACGCACACCCACTATTAAAGATAAGCACATAATGTTGTGCTATATCGTGCTATTTTGTATAGCCTATTAACATATTAGTTTGGTATTATACAACAATAATATAATATCAGATGAAAGACTAATCGGACTAAAAGCCCGCTGATAATAATATCTGACTAGTTTCATTTGTTATTTCCTCAACATCCTATGATATTGTTTATATATCCTCTACTGAAAAAAAAAACATTATTTCAGTAAATGGAAGATTATTTTGAGCATGAAAATGGAAATTAGCGTAGAATTGTATTTGTGTTTGCATAGTAGGCCTATTTACTCAAAGCTATAGAACCCTAATATGTTCGTTTATTTACTGTTGTCTCAAAAAAATACATTGGGAAAAAATAATGTTATTGTTCTAGGCTAATATTATATTCGTATATCCATGGACAAGAGAAAAACTTATTCTGGTTATTAAACAGAACCGAGGGATTAAACAACTATTATATTAAGCCTGCAGAAAATGTATCTCAATAGCTTAATGTTGAAGCATAAAAGCATGGCCTAGTTGTGGCATATTTAAATAATTAAGCTAAAACTAATAAACGACAATTATGAAAACTCTTCTTAGAAAATAGTGTGCACATAGTAGCATGTAAATCGATACCTGGCTTCTTTTTAAATACATTATCCTATTAAATACATTATCCTATTATTACTAGGAATGTTATTAGCCTATTATGAGAGACCACTATCATAAGAACCACTAGCACTATTACAAATACCAGCGCTATCGAGCCAATTATGAAATCCGCCGTGGCTAACGAAAACAACAATGCACTATTAAGTAGAAAATTATAACAATGATAGCATTATGTAAACTACTAAAGCACTTAGAAGTTTAGGAGTTTCCCTACAAAAAATTGGAGATCGGCCTACGTCGTGACATTTACATGCAACTAATAGATAATAGATAGGCACTAGAAAGTTTACAAATGGGGTTGTTTATGTCATTATTCAGACACATAGATCACGTTGTAATCAAATTTGAAAGCAGAAAGCTAACACATTTTCATTCTCCAGCCACCCAAGCCATACTGTTCTCTTGGCTTCTGCACGGGTGCATCAATTCTGACACTAACAGGCTCCTGAACAGCCTCTATCCCCAAGCCATAAGAGTGCTAAATAGCTAACTAAATAGCTAGAAAAATGGCTACACGGACTATCTGAGTTGACCCTTGTATTTATTTTTGCAAAGTCTCTATGCACACTCACAGGGTACTACACACTCACGCACACTGACAATCCAACACACACACAAACACTCATCATTTGTTCACACACACATAATATGCACATACATTTATACTGACTCTACACACACCCGTTGACATACTATAACATACGCTGCTGCTACTTTGTTCATCATACATCCTGATGCCTAGTCACCTTACCCCTATAGGCCTGCCTTCATATCTACCTCTTCCACTGCAGTATCCCTGAACATTGTAAATATGGCATTGGAACTGACTGACCCTGTATATAGTACGCGTACTTACTTTATCGTATACTTCTCATTTATTATTTTTATTTCTTGTGTGTTTTTGTTCTACCTCATGTTATTTTTAGTATTACATTGTTATTGATTGCTACATTGTTGAGGTTATGGCTTGCAAGAATGGCATTTCACTGTAATTGTGTATGTGACATTAAAACTTGAAACACGAAATATTAACCAAGACAGGAACGCTGGAAATTATAGTCAAGCCTACACTATATATGCATTTGATTTTCAGGTGTATCTTTTCAATGGATAAGCAATACAACACAAACTAATACTTGTGGGGTAATTCAAGAGCAGGCGAGAAGCTACTGAACGTGCAACCCAAGTCTGGACACAACATATGATACTATATGGACTAGTAGGAAGAGATGAAACGCCTGCGTAACACTTTACAGACATTGTGTCGAACCTTGCCCCCCCCCCCCCCCCCCCCCCCCCCCCCCCCACACACACACACACACCATAGCCTTAGAGAATGGAGATAGCTGCACACAGAATACGTGTTCTATTTATTACCATCCAATAAAACTAAAAGCTAGGCCAACACCCTACATGGCCACAGGCGGTTCACTGCTGCTAAAGAATCCACTCCAGCATATTTTCCTACTGAATGAAAAAACAGTAGGCTATGCCACACACCTATAACTGAACAGATAATATTTAATCCTCGAACGTATACCACTGTGCAGAATCAGAGAAGGCATGGATGAAAAAGTGTTCGAGACATTAGAAACAAACAAAGAGGATAGTGGATAGGGAAAGGCTATGCGCACTAAAACACAGAATACACAGGCATCTTCAAAAGAAAAGACACAAGGGAAGGCAGTGGCACTTTAAGGCTGTAAACTAAATCAGGGTGTTTTTAACACGGACCCAGTTTACCACAGGGGCTATTTACTTATTTTGCCCACAGATAACAGCTTGTCTGGCGGATCTAAATATCGCCATAAAGCCCTTCGCCTCTTTTGTGTTCGGGCTATATTGCGCAGCGGAAGCATCCGGCTCTATTGCCCACCGGCGCGCCACTGATGTCGCTGTTGCCCACTCAACTTCCCCTTCCTCTCCAATGCAGTGGTCGTAACCGAGGCCTTGTCTGACGTTGCCGCGTCACGACTGACAGAAAACATGATTATAGCTTTACGCTAATTCCAAGTCCAACCCTCCTATAGCTGAGCTTTTACCAAGATAAATATAGGACGCAGGCATTCAGGGGCTTAATTTAACGATGAAAAATAACAAATAGAGTTTTATAAATATTACTGACGGTATGTTAAGAGATATACTCGACAGCAAGTCTTTCCCAACAGGTAAAGGCAATAAGAAAGGTCCTATTTCTATTCATTTATTTATGTCACCACAAATAACACTCACAATACTATTCAATATTATCAAATCCAGTTAGATTGCACGTGTCCCGAATTAAGTTGACTGACGTTTCGATGTATTAAACTGGGCCAATTAAGACAGTTTCGTGTTGTAGAGGTAGAAAATAGATCCCAACAACATGAAACTACCTAAACCACTCCACAGTCCGCTCGACGCCTCAAGACGCACAGCAGCCAATGCATAACGCCACGTCTTCTTTGGTTTTCATATCGATCTCAAACACCCATGCTGTTCATAAGAGGCCTGTATTAAAAATAGCCTACAATGTTTTTACATGTTCAGTTTCAAATCTTTCCGCTGGAAACCTGCTTTTTTAAACATGTGGTGTCCCGAAAACCCAAATCCAAAACAACAAATTGACTCACCCATTCATCGAAGTTATTGCGATATTCCAATCACAAGAGAAAAGAAGATGACTTCGTCAAATTCTGTCTAAATGCAGTGTAACTTTCTACGACTGTCTCTAGCCTCCTCTCCGGCTTAATGGCTCTCTCGACTGAAGCCAGTCTTTGGGGAGAGTGAAAATCGTCATATACGAGCAAGTCATAAAACTCTACAAAAGCCGGTTGGGCTTGCAGTGTTATATGCCCATACCGCCTAGACATAATGGCTGGTGTCATATCTAAATCGTTTCCGAGAGCTACTCCATGGATCCTAAAAACATTTCTGAAGACAAAAGCCAAGCAATGTACGAGCAAACCAAAGTGCACTTACAACCTCAACTGGCCTGTACAAAATGCCTATTCTCTTTACAGACAAAGAATTAGCGAGAAATACAGAGTTCTGAACAAGGACATCTAAAAGCATACTAATCCAGTTTATGTGAACTGATAATTTATTACGCAATACACGAAAACACAACCTCATATGTACATAATGATATACACAATAAAAACAATTTCACAATGTAGACTGCTCATGTAGCCTACATTCCCTTAGTTCGAGTCTACACAACAATATTATCCTAAAGTGGATCAAATATATGTTGTTCTATGTACACTTACAATCAGCTCATCATAATATCTACATACATTACATCGGAAGAATAGATTTACAGGGCGACTCATCTTATTCCCTTACTGTGGATACATAGGCCTTACATTTTAGTGTGATCCACATTGCAAAATGCAGGAAAATATGGATTTGAATCATGTTGTTTCATGCAGTATAAATGTAAAGGAAACTCCCCACATATATGCAATATAAACGTACATCTCAATTGTGATTTATATTTGTATCTACAACAAACATATATATTTTTTAAAGTATTGGTAGGCTACAATCCTATACGACCCAAAGCAAATTCCTTCCATTGTTTTACTCAAGACACCTATCCCAACAAGTGACAGCAACAGAACCGAATCAACGAACAATTAACAAAGTAATGAAGAAAAGAGACCACCCAATAACATTCACGTTTTACCAGTAGCTTATATAAGACGATGCAAAGACTAGGTTTGTTCGTAGGCCTATTAAAGATGTGCCCTTTACATCTTGCATTATAACTAAAGCTAGTTCAATACAAAGCTTATTGAAAACAGTCAAAGTTATCACGAGAAACCAACATTTGACGTGAGCTCCCGAATCCTGTTTTCCCGGGTCATTTTCTTCAGTTTCATTCTGCGATTCTGGAACCATATTTTGACCTGCCTGTCCGTCAGGTGCACGCTCCTACTGATCTCTAGGCGACGCTCGCGAGTCAGGTACATGTTGTAGAGGAACTCCTTCTCGAGCTCCAGAGTTTGGTGCTTGGTGTATGGGCAACGTTTCTTCCGTCCGCTTTTTGCTGTTAGCCAGTTGGCCGTGCATTCGCTTTCTGTGTCTCCTAAAGAAAATGGTATACATGCTTTTAGGCTATCAACTATGTATGTAAGATAGGTTGTGTGTGTATGTGTGTTTTGTGCAAGTCAGTGGTTTGATATAGGCCTTTTCATAAGAACGGTTCAACGGCCTTGTGTACGTTGCTTGAACTTGAAACATTTGCTAATAATAACAAACAAAAAATCAGAAATGTATAACATTTTCTATCATTCTAGGTCTACTATAATAAGAACAAATATCACCGCCCCAAAATAAAAACTGTTTTAGTAGCCTATTTGTTTATGGGAAGATATACGGTTGTTAGGCCTATATTGGGCGCCAGTCAAGTCATTTTTTGTCCAATGAAAGAAAGTCGTAAAATGTAAAATAAACCTGCAGTAGCCTAAGCCTAAGCAAGTAATTGCATTTATTTGTAATAATACAAGTGTTGTTTTTTACCACAGCATTTGTACTGGTTTCCTCTATTATTTTCCCAAAACTTTAACACCCGCTTGACTTTTAGGCAGCGAATGTCTCTCAACTAAAGCATGGTGTCTCCTCTGCTAATGCTAATGACAAAACATTTAGACTTACGGCAAGACCATATATAATCACTAAATAAAAACAAACACTTGAATGACCTCAGAATGAAAAAGACGAAATCCGTCTCTCGGCAGGTGTTACCATATAACCTTTTTACGCATCCCCATACCTGCTTTACTATACAGCACGCAATAAAACCAACCATGGCAGAGTGAGTGACCACACCTTTTAATGACCTCAGCTCACCTTTAGGTGTTTTCGTTGGCTTCTCCTTCTCGAGCTCCTCTTCAGCTTCCTCGGGAGATGAAGGTTCCGCGTCGGAGGACGCTCGTGCTTCCTCGTCCCCCAGTGGGGCGTGCGTCTGCTGGGGCTGGGACGCGGTACCGGAAGACAGAGCCTCCTCGGTGTCTCTTCTCTTGTAAGCCGCCGTGGCTGAGCAGGCTAAGGCTGAGGACGGTGGGGGGGTCGGGGTGTGGAAGCGAGTCTGTGCAGGGGGGTGTAGGCCAAAGTGAGAATGAGAGGGGTTCGATTGGGCCCCGTGGTAAACTTTATGAGAGTGTGCGTGCATCTGAGACAAGCGGAAGTAGCCAGGCACTGGTACAGTACCCCCACCACCGCCGCCGTCGGTGACTGTGCACGAGCCTGAACCTGAGCCTGTCGTGGTTAGCCTGGAGTATGTCAGGTCTTCGGCGGTCGAGGCTTTGGGGCACTTCTGCGGCTCGTAGAGACAGTATGCGCTCTCCTCCTTAATGCTCGGCGGGAACGAGCAGGGCGCGACCTGGGGACCCACAGTTTGTTGCTGGTCCATTCGGCACGACCTCTGCGCATCCATCCACATCTCCATGCCTGACATATACGCGCCTGACGCGGCAGACATCATGTTTTGGGGACCTACGTCGCTCCGCTTGCCTATACCTGGGAAGTATCCACAGTTCTGTAGCCCGTAAGACACCTCTGATGCGGCGTTATGGGGCAGACACACGCTGCTGCCCGGGTAGTAGTGTCCCCCTCCACCCTCGGTCCGGCCGCTGATCAGAGAATCCACAAAAAACGCGTTTCCTGCGGGGCTGTCCGAGCATGCCATTATTGTGGTGTATTTTGGCGAGGGGAGAAGATAGCCCTTTCTGGTTGACATTTCTTGTGCAAAACATGCTGGATATGATTAGAGGTACCCCCCTCTCCACCGTGCAGACTCTGGAGCCAATAGGAACGCTCGGATACGCAGGGCCCCTCCCCTTCCAGAGCCACGTAGCAACCGGGGCCATATCCATCATGGGTCTGAGGCAGATAAAGGAGACAGCACAGCAATCAGTGGGTATCTCTCACCTCGCTGTAATGCACCACCATAATGCCGGAGGGGCGAGGCCCTATGTGCAGAATGCAAACATTCGAAAATAAAAGAGAGGTATATGCACGCCCGTGCAGCATACTTATCGACTATCCGTTTGGTTTGCAGCATTAAGATAAGTTTGTCTGAACCCCTATCCGTTTGAACTGTGCTTAACATTAAATCATTATTATCAAAATATTCGTTTGCTATAAGCCCTATGTGGCTCCCTATTGCTCCCTATGCCTCTATATTTAATACATCCCATATGCATAAATCTCACAGAATAAGACAAAATAGAAACCATTTTAGTTTCAAATATGACACAGACGCAACAACAGGCCCAATAAAGGCCTATACCTTTTCATGCGCATACATTTTCAACAATCCTCACCAATTGTAGGTGAGAACTGTAAGGTAACATTAAGGTTCCCAGGTTCAAACAGGTATAGTAAACAGGGCGTAAACAAGAAAAGAAAACGACACTTTCCTTTACAGTGCTTTAATAAAAGAGATCACTGCGTGGGTCTAATTAATTGACAAGTCAATGGATTTTAGAGAAATAAAACACTGATGAAGGCAGTAATTACCAGGAACATAATAAGCTTCACGCACGGCAACGGCATCGGTGTTCAAAGGAGTTGTTGCTTTACATCTATTTCATATATATATATATAAGATATAAATATGGTGATATCAAAAGAGACTGTGTATATCTGACTCAAATAGCAGCATTAGATTATTTTGGGGTGTCTGATTAATTGTAAATAATTGTACATTTAGCATCGAAGCATGATAACATAAAGCCTGCTGATGTAAATTGTGTGTGATTACCATGTGTAAAAACGTGTTAAAGGCATTGTAAATAAAAACTATTGCAGATGTTCATTACTAGGATTTTATCAAAATATAAAAAGGTGTGCCGTGTCCTATCTGTACATGCATTATTCACACAACTCACTACACGTGCATAACATCACTGTGGGTTATAGGTATACACTTAAGGACACATTTATGTTTTGGGGGTTTCAATGACCATGTTTACGTACTTGCTCAGGTTATTCCCTTTTTCCCTTTTAGGGTTATTATAGGGACACAATTGGTATCCCTCCATTTTGTTGCGTCCATGGTGTGCTGCGCCTTCTCTCCATCCCCAGGTTGAAGTTAATATCCAGGTGGCTTGTGGCCTTCCGGCTCGGTTTTCACCCTGTGGTGTCCATCTGAAGGCCAAATGGAAATAGAATGATACATGAACATGTTAAAACAGCATGCCCATTAGATGCCCATTTCTACATCATCATGTAGGTTCATAGTTGTAGGTCTAGTGTGAAAGAGGCTAGTCGATGGTTAGAAATTATTTCAAATTCCACTGTCTTGAAAAATTACATCTAATATAATATGTCTCACAATTAAACATAGATGTGAAAATGGTATTAGTTTATTCAATTCTAAAGTATAAGGAATTAAAATGTTTATATGATGTATAACTGGGGTTGACTATATACCGGGGACAAATGCCGTGCGCCAACCATTTATTTGCCTGTTCTATAAAATGAACAGTGAGTAAACTTTGCATAACATTTTGTGTGAACTTAACTACCAGACACATCAGCAAAAACACCATCAGCAAAAAAATATCCTATGATCTTATGAAGTATCAGCCATTGGAAATTCAACACTCAATGTTGACATTAATTAATGCTGTGCACATGCAGCTCGGAAACGTCAGTACACACCCCACGCTCCTGTATTGACTTGTAGCCTATCAGTTATATCTCCGTGTTACAGTTATTAGCCTAATTGTGGCTACTAAATCTTCATTTCACAGCTGTCCAGCTATCATTTCCACCAAAACAGTTTACTCTGGCCAATGTCTTTGATCAACCTCATATAATGGTGGCCGGGGAGACCGTTTCGGACGGATCATGTTCGTCGCGTGTGCAGTTATGAACAATAATGCGGAGTTTTATTACATCCGGCGGAAGTATTTATTTTTCACGAGAAACAAAGGAGTAGGAGACGGGAGTCCACGCGCATGCAACAGCCATGGAGAACCCCCTTCGCCTCTTGGACTGATACCGAATCTCTCCCCCTCTGTTTAGCCTTCTATAACAGGAAGGAAAGGGACACACGTTCCTGGCGTTTCACAATCAAATACTTTCCCAATCACATAATTTATACTTTGGCACCGCCCAGAGTGTAATGCATTCTGGAAGGACACCAAAGACAGATTGATTCCAAAAAGCCAAACTTTGAGTGAGAGTAGTGACTTCATAGGTGATTTTTGTGATTTAAGAGGGCGTACATTAGTTCCAGGTCATCAGAAAAATCATGAATTATATATCTATATATATATATATATATATTTAACACCCACTGACCGAAGATTTAATGATGAAAAACTTCAGATAAGACATTAATTCCATCTGTCCCTGATTGAGAAAGAATGCTTTCAGCCTGTAAATAACCTCGATATCTTAAAGTAGGCCTGTGTGCTGGATATTTTGGGCAGAGATTTTACAAGATATTTTGGGCCTTGCTCATAGACTACATATAAAATACACAAGTCCAACACAATTAGCAGAGAACACAGCATCGCATAGATGTGTTGCATTATTAGGTTACTACATTTCATATTAGCTAGGCCCTCAACAATTCTACTACCAATCATTCTCTAATACTGACCACCATATTGACATGTGCAACCTAATCGTCAAAACAGCTAAATTAAATAAATATTTAAATACAGCAGGGCATAATAAAACTGTTCAAAGAATCGATTTACAGGAAAAGCCAGTTATCTCACAGAATATGAGGCTATGCAAGGGCTTTGTTCGAGAATTTACCTGCATTTCAAGTTTCCCTCGAGAATCTTGAAGGTTTATTACACTGGGTTCTTCTTGCAGATGAAAAGATCCTCGGCAATGACTTTGATCTCAACAGCGCCGCCCGGTGGCAGAAGGAAGCGTCTGCGAATGAGCACCAGGCCATGGCCACTACTCTGATCCAAGGAGGACAACCTGCAATGGGGGAAATGCACTCTCAAATGAAGTCGAAGCAGCCAGTGAGCAGAGGCTTTTCTTATCAATCGTCGCTCTTGTCTCCTTGGTAAGAGAGTGAATAACCTTGGGTCTCAGACCGTTTATTGCACTGCACTCCAATTGTACAAATGCTCCAGACTCTCAGACAGGTTTTATGGTCGCGTTGCTGCGGCAACGGGGAGGATGTCTAGTAATTAGGGACGGAATTCCAGCGCGCCATAAAGGATGAGCCTGGCAAGGCTAGGCCGGACTATGGCGGAGAGGCAACCATAAACTTCAGCCTCTCTCTCCCTGCGTTAATGGCCCATTTGACTGTCATATATGAACGCCATTGCGCTGCGGCTGGCACTCATAAACAGAGTCATAATAACAGCAAATATGGCGGTTCTCACTTAGGAGGATGCTGTGGAAGAAGTGGTGGTTTTAATCTTATCTGTGAGAGACAAGTCAGAAGTAGGTGAATGAAAATTAGATACATATGGAGACTGTATTATGCGTGTTTACCACAGCGTTGTGGGTAATTGAGACAAAAATATTCAAAGTTCAAAGCCAATGAATGAACTCCATGAAACCCACTGGGCACATACATCAGTTCGTCTAGTTTTGATTTAAATGTGGTTGAGTTGTCAACAAACGTGAATTCAACGTAAAGTCAACCAACAATTTCCCAGTCATTGGATTTACTTTAAAAGTTGGGTGGAAAAAAAAATCCATTAAATGTATGACTTTTTGCAAATCCAATCCGTTTTCCACGTTGATTCAACGTATTCACATTGATTTTATTGGTTGAAATTACGTGGAAACACTGTTGATTCAACCAGTTTTTGACTATAGTGGGAAGCATGCATGTCACCCTATACAATTGCAATGAGCAAAAGCCATTAGAAAATACAACCTCACACAAGTAAGAAATATAAGTCTAACTAATTAGTAACCTAACATATATGTGCATATCAACGTTTACGATAAATAAGTAATCTTGGTAGCTGATGAAATAATGGTATTAATCAATTAATCTCTCACATAAATATAGTTCACATGAATAAGGTTTCAAATTCGAGTAAATTACTCTTAAACATATTTACCAAATGTTGGATGTTTAATCTATCAATTATGAATTAACAAAACAGGTTGAACAATTCAAAATGATATTTTCTTGTCATATTTTTGCGTGTAAAATGTTTTTGTTGAGTTGTGCGTAAAAGGCCTATGCGAAGGTAAAGTGTGCGAAAATAACAGCTTTCAAAACGGTTTCGAGTCTGAGTACAATAACCCGTCACATTTGTACATTCCTTCAATAATATTCTCATTTTTAATTTGGAAATATAGGATAATACAGAATGTGTCGGACATAACAAGCAGTTGATACAAGATTATGTCCCTGACAATATATTCAAAACGCATTTAACATTCATGTTACTTCAATGAAAAACATGAAGACCTGTGAATAATGGGAAAAATATTTCGTCCTATTTGGACAAAACCTGGATCCATATTTTCTCAATCTGGGTATCAAAAGACTGCGGCGTTGTTGCGTCCGTTACCTGTATTATCTACACGCATGTCGCAAGGCAACAATTCGACTATAGGCTGCTACAGCAATGAGGTTATTAAACAAGCTTATATCTGGTTCTGTCTGTATGGGGTTAACATTCTTCTCATTGTGGGTTTTCCGTGCATTAACATAAAATTCAAAGCCAAATTGGGTGTGGTAATCAAGTACACAAAATATAAACAGCCAGATTACATGTGTTGTTTTGAAACTACAATGGTAGAATGACTTAGTCACGGCTTGGGGTCAACACAATTTAACACCGAATCCCTATAATTTTACTGATACGAGCTTTGCAGTTGTTATTCTTTAGGAAATTAGTGGCTACAAAATAAATAACCTTACAAAAAAAGACACTTTACAATCTCACCCTCCCAAGTCTCATTATTTGGTCACACCAAAGTCCTAGCCTCCATTATTAAATGCACAACATTACATATTCACTGTCACAGGAAACCTATAGTCCTACCACGTCACCACTTGTACGATCTTAAAAACCGAAAACCTAATTTACAAGAGGCTTTTTTGATGTATTTGTTTATTCACCCCGGTCAGTCATTGGTAGATGGCTCTCCGCCTTGTGAGAAGAAAACGAAGGCGACTCTGTGTCACAATAATATTAGGATACACAAGAAAGAGAACATAGTCTTGGTGAGGGCAACATCCGCAGAAATAATTTTCTTTAACAAAGTCTGATGGCCAAAATGCCGTCAGTGTGTCAGTTAAATCATGCTCATTCTCAAACGGTTTGAAATCAGGAGAGATTCTGCTGCCTGTCCACGAACTTGAAATTAACAGTTGAGCATCGTGTTGCAGCTACAGCCATTGCTGTTGTTGTTGTTGCTGACACATATGTCAGGGGAAAGAGACCACAGCGAGTCAATAAGTCTGTAAACGCATATGACAAGTCACTCCTAAAGCAGCGGGTTCGTGGTGTAATACTGTAATCTGTCTCTGTTTAATTTCTTTTCCTTCATTCTTCGGTTCTGAAACCAGATTTTCACTTGGCGGTCGGTGAGGTTCAGCATACGAGAGAGCTGCAGTCTCTTCTCTTTGTTGATATACACACTGAAAAAGAACTCCCTCTCCAGTTCTCGGATCTGATATTTTGTATAAGGACATCTTTTTTTACGAGTCCTCTGTCCATCTAGAAGAGAAGAAAATGTCGGTCAGATAAAAAAATCGAAATATCTCAAATCATCCATGACTATGTTATAGGATTTATAGGCAAGGTTATATAGGCTTTTAGGTAGACTATAATTACGCATTGGCCAAATCAATCCAAAGAAAATATTTCCATTGACTTTCATTTCTACAGCTTAATTATGCAGTGATTTAAATTACAATATGAAACCATGAAATAGCATATGCAGTGTTCTGGATAGGAATGTACACTAATACATGATCATTGACAGTTTGCAGCATGTATGTAAGACTATAGTATGTACAGACAAAATTAAATTCATTTTTAAATAATATAAACAGTAATAACACATCAATAGATGATATTTGATCAGCGTCATGATTTCTCACATTAGGAAATAACATCATACTAATGTAAAACACAGTCTGCCTGATTGCTTTAGGGCACGAGGTCCAATGTGCTAACCCCTAAACCAGAGGCACCATCCTCATTACACGCGAGTGCTATTCTAACGCCAAGAAACCCGGGAAATTCGGCTACATTTATGATTCAAAAGATGAATGTTCGACCAGGAGTGTTAGGGCTACCTTACTATTCACAGTCATAACTACGTGTTTTTTTTATACTTTAGGGAATGTTTAGAAAAATCACTAGCCCTGATGTCTTTCACAGCCAATTTCAATTCAAAGCACGTGATCCTGTAGTTTATAACAAAGTTTTGTTGGGGGAAATCTACAGGCCCTATATAAACCTTGTACGCTTATAAAACAGCATATAAAAAATTTAACTGCAGCGCGCTAGATTGCAAACTTTCTCTCATAACCAGGGTGCTGACTTAATACGTACTGCTGCTGCTCGATTTCTCCTCATTGTTGCCGGAAGAGGACTCCGGGCTGCTCGTATCTTCGCGCGGCTCCTTCCCCTCCGTTTCCCGGCACGAGGGCGCGTGTTCTGCGGCGGAGCTTGTCTGCTTGGTTGCCGTTTTGTCCCCTGAGTAGTCGTTAGACGACGGTGTTTCTGAGGCGTTGGCGTACGCTGTGTCGAAAAACTGATCGAAGGCTTGGGGCAGCACCCCATTTCTGCCAACGTTCCCGTAGAAATTGGACACTGCACAGCCCGCGCCGGAGTGGTGGTGATACGCAGCAGCGGCGGTAGGGTTGTTCTTGGCAAACATTTCCCCCATGGTGGGCTGCGAGGACAGACAGTCCCGATGTACCATGTCCTCCGTGGTGGGGTAGAACTGGGGCAGGTTCCCCCGGTGTGACCATTTACCGGACGCGTCAATGGCGGCATAGTCCCTGAACGTCACCTCTCTCACCGGCTGGACCTGAGGCAGGTTAGAGGAGTACGAATATGTCATGGGCCGAGTAGACGGGGTCTGGGACAAAAACGAGGGTAGACCAGAGAAGTCTGCCCCCGCCGAGACGTAGTAGGTGCAACTGGGCAAATACATGTTCGAACCGACGGGGACCCGCTCGTCAAAATCCATCACTCCTTCACTCTACTACTCTATGTGGGTCATGCCTCTATAGCCGCCCTTTACATGGCTCTGGAGCGCCCTGGCTCTTGCCTCTTTGAAGCAGGTTCGCGAGGCAGAAATTTTTAGACGTCGGCTGACGTGGAGAGCAATCTCCATCCATTCCAGGGAGGCGTGGGTCACGTGACCAGCGGCAGAAATTGACAGCTTTCGCGTGCATGAGAGCGTGTGTGTGCGCGCAATGAGAGGGGGTGTGTGAGTGTATGTGCGAGTCAGTGTGAACGCGCGTACGCGAGCACGAGGAGTTATTCAGTGAATGAGTGTGAGTGTGAGTGAGGGACAGACTCCAAGTTGTCCTCAAGCTTGACATTGGTGGTTTATCGCTATGTCGGTCTAAAATTAATTCCCTTATATGCTGCAAGTCAGAGAAAAAAATATAATTGCATTGGTTGTTAAAATGTAGAGAAGTGACATATTGCTATCGAAGGATTAACCTGATTCAATATCAATTTTAAAGATGCTATGTGCATTTCGACATTTAATCTGGGGGTGCTCGTTGAATCCATGCGTCTTGTAAGCTTTATGGTATTCCTGAGGGTTTGATGTCGTCTTTGGTAAAACCTTATGCATTTGAGGCGTGCCAACACGTGTAATATCTGTATCCTCTGGACTTGACCAAAGGACTAGCATTTCAATCAATAGGTCTGGAGGTCATTTATGATATAAGCGCCCGCACAAAAGCCCGAAATGTACTGATGGACCACAGACATCCTCTTTACCAGGAGTTTGAGCTAGTCCCCTCAGGAAGACGATACAGGGCACAAGGGCATAAAGTAATAGTGCCAAACAATCCTTTGTCCCAGCGACAGTAAGGCTCCTGAATGTTTCAAACGACCAGTGGTACCTGCGGGCTGGCCTACAGCTAACATTGTAGTTGACATAGTGTTTTGTTGTGTATACCCACTGAGCAAAACTGGTTGAATCAACGTTTTTTCCACATAATTTCAACCCCCAAAAATATATGTGATGACGTGGAAAACTAATTGGATTTGCCAAAAGTCATCAAGGTAAGGCCATTTCGATTTTTTTTTCACCCAACTTTTAACCTAAATCCAATGACATGGTGAATTATTTTTGTTCATTACGCGTTGAATTCACGTTGACAACTCAACCAAATGTAAATCGCCCTTTGAACTGACATCTGTGTCCAGTGAGTATTGTAGTGTACAGATAATCACTGATCGCTCATGAATTACACTTTCTCTAACTGTATTTATTGTCTGTATATTTCCTTGTCTATCTTTGTGTTTTTATGTATGCACAGACCCGCAACCTACATGTCCCCATGGGGATAATAAAGTCATTATCTATCCAATACTACTGAATATGATTGTTTTTACTAGGCAAGTCAGTTAAGAACACATTCTTATTTACAATGACGGTCTACCGGGGAACAGGGGGTTAACTGCCTTGTTCAGGGGTAGAACAATAGACTTTTACCTTGTCAGCTCGGGGATTTGATCCATCAACCTTTCGGTTACTGGCCCAACGCTCTCACCACTAGGCTACCTGCCGCTCCAGTTGCAAAAACAACAACTAAAATATTATTTTCATGTTATGTTTGATGTTTGTCACAGGTGTGTGCTCATACTTTACAACATTATATCATGACCGTTTGGCTTCACGGCAACATTTGTCAATCAGGGTCATGTTGAAGTAACCCTTGATGTTTGGCCATGTCTCCAGTCAGGTGTCGACGACGCGGCTACCAAACAGACATGTTAGGCCATGCAGCATGTATACAACACCAACAGACATAGCTCATATCGACGCTTGGTTTTTAGAATAATCCAAACCCGTAGATCATCTCAATTTTGCCACCTAAAAAAGACGGACGTTTTGTAAACGGTATTTAAAAAGTTGCCAATACTGCACAATATTGTTTACGACCGCAATAACCAAGGAGCCACTGGATCAGTAGGCTTACTTCATATTGAACACGGGAAGTATGTAAATAGATAGAGAGAAATGTGCGATTGTGGGTGTCTGGATATTTGGAAAAACCCAGAGCTAGACCAACAAAAGGCCTAATTGGAAATGGACGTTTGTTGAATCATACATATTATACAAATTATAGTTCATTACTAGTTAGGTTACACAATTAGGCTTCTACTACACAATTATATTGTTTTCAGGTTGAACTCCATAACTTGTGAATGATAGGCCTATACGAATATTGCTCTCACCGCCTATAAGTAAGGCTAAGAAAATGAATACGCACAGATCGCACAATGCGTAATTTCCCGTTTCACGCACAGATATGTCTATGCATTGAGTAAATAAACATGTCTCTATGAGCTACAAGACATTGTGAAATACAATACAATTCAGTTTTACCGACTGAGCCCCCTTCCAGACAATATTCCAATTCTTGGTTAGAACGTCAAGACACTACAACTGTCACTATTGTGGAATACATTGATGTTGAATCAACTTTTTGTTTTTAGTGATTTCTCCAGATATTATCCTCGTTTAAACCCAATTTCCCGAGAAACGTTTAAACAATTTTCATGGAATCCGTAGGCCTATGGGCAATATTTATTTTCGAAACCATTATTCGTTCTAAAGACCATGTTGGGTAAACACTTATTTCATCATTAAGACGTGATGTATAGACAATCTAACCAAAGGTGGAACACTAGTCAAAAAAGGTTTACGCTTAAACATTAAAAAAGGCCACCGCTCTATCTCATAATTACACAAAATACAATAAACTGCATGTTCCTCACGAGTGTTGTAGGCCTACCCATTTTGCAACCATTAAATAGAATGAAAACACATAGGCATAGGGATCATTAACAACCCAATAAAGTATATTATACAACTAAGTTGTTGCATAGAAATAAAAAACATCTATTTAGATGTATCCTTTTGGAGTGTGTTATTTGATGATACATTTTCATTACAATCCTAAGAGTATAGCATTATTATCTTGTCTTGACTACAGGATAGCTAAGATATCAGGCTCCTTGCGTGTTATGCGTTTATTTCTAAAGCACAACAACAGTGTAAAGGACCACAGCGGTGTGTAGTGTGCCTTGTGAGACTGTGGAATCTGACTCCAATGTTCTGTGAACGAGCGACCAGAGGACGGATTAGGACCGCGGGGACTCTCTCCTTGTCCCGCAGCGCTTTACCCAAATCTACTCTGCCTTTCCCTCCACACACACGGAGCTTCAGGACGCGCCATCATGACACATGTAGGCCCAATGTAATACGACTTCGAAAGCATAACATGTACAAAGAAACGGTAAGTATGAGCTAAACCCATCTTCCAAAATATAAAAAAGAGAAGCATTAGAATATCCCTGGTTATCCGTCCATGCATCGTCACGTTAAATAATTATGGGGACACAAACAAACACAATGCCTTCGCGACCACACGCTCCGCCTCTTCGTCAAACCAGACACATTCTACGACTTGTGCAAAGCCGTAATTGAGCACAGGGTGCCCAGAAAAAACAGTGGCTGCTCTGCACAGACCTGAGTTTTTATAGTGCCGTATCTCCTATTTTTCCTTCTCCGCCAGACACCATCAAACCGACCAGGCGTGATAGGAAGTTGCCACCTACACGGACTCAGGAGCCAAAGCCGTCCAGCGACATATAAAAAAACTAGACATTCTAAACCTGAACAGGTAAGATTCTAACTTACTCTTATCTAAATTGAAATGAGCTGCAAACACTTTTTTGTCAATGTAAACAATACTGACCCCGATTTTTTAAATAGTTAGCTAAAGTTAGAAGCAAGCAATAGATGGACATTTAAGTTTCAACATTTCATGTAAACAGTTTTTATGTTCGAGGAAGACGCTTCATAACACACTTGATTCATGTCGACCTTACGACATCCCTCTTAAGTTATTGTGGCTTTTCTTCGGTGGCCAAAAAACGAGACGGCATTTCTGCGTAAAACCCCCCACGCCATAGCTTTGTCTGTGCGGTCGACTTCAAGTTCGGGGGAGGGAGAGGGTCACCGCCCACGGGGTAGGCCCTTCAAGTAAGGTCTGCAGACGCCATTTAAGGGCACGGTATGCCCCGGATGAAGTTTCCCTGATTACAAATGCATTTTCAGCTCCTGGCAGCAACTCTGTGAGTTAAGGAAAGGAGAAGGTGGCTTTAGACCGATCGACGTCTGCATGTGTGAAGTGAGGTCTAAAAATGAATTTAACTTTCGTGGACTGCGTCCTAGACTTTGGAATAGCAGATGTTTTGGTGTAGTTTTCAGTAGAGCCCTAGACACCAGTCAGTTTACACTGAGATTGGTAGCAAACTTGATATTACTTCAGAGAATTGTAATGATCAAGAACACATTGATTGTAGTCTTCTCCATTTGTTTCATTAAACAATGCACTTTACGCAAAGTAAAATATTCACTTCACTAGATCTGTTCTCAACAAAGGGATATGAATATGGATTTATATAGTCCCACTGATGGTAATAAAGATGAAAGGACTGCCAGAGTAAGAATTATTAAAGAGAACGACCAAACACTAACTTTAGACATATCTAAGTCAATATTAGGTACTTTTGCAGTATTGGTTGTCGTTTCCTTTGACAAATATGGCACACATGGCACAAATCTTTTTACATGATGAAACAATTAAATCTTTGCAGTCCGGGGATATGTCTTTAAAATATCCCTACATTTGACACTGTTTCTGTCTCTGTTGTTCAATTACATTTAAACGTACTACTAAAGCTCAAGGGTTGTTGATAGCCTACACAATAATAGCAAGTTAGAGGTTGACAATCATTAACTTTTGTTGTTGATCAAAGTGCGATTTTACCATTCGGAAAGTGTGGTATACCATTTATTTGTGGTGTGTACCATGTTCTGTGGTGTGTACCATGTTCTGTGGTGTGTACCATGTTTTGTGGTGTGTACCATGTTTTGTGGTGTGTACCATGTTTTGGGGTGTGTACCATGTTCTGTGGTGTGTACCATGTTTTGTGGTGTGTACCATGTTTTGTGTACCGTTTATTTGTTCAGCTTAGAGTCGATGAATGGGAAACAAAATGTCGCAGGCTACTTAAATTGACCTTGCATTAGGCGTGAAGTCTACTGTTTTCAAAGAAAAAACGTTGGTGATGTCTTATACATCTTCAGAAATCGCAGTTGAATGATTATTTACATGTTCAAATTAAACCTCGAATAGGCTAATCCAATGGGGCTATATGCATAATGTATCTATCTCATCAACCCATTCTCACGTTACAGTAACATTCATTCTAACCCCAACCCAGAATATCTCTGTGTAGTCAGTATAAATGTGTGAGCATATTATGTGTGTGTGTGGAGTGTCAGTGTGCGTGAGTGAGTAGAGTTCCATGAGTGTGCATAGAGAAAGTGCAAAAATAAATTCATCATATACGCTACTCTTTTTATGGTATATCCTGATGCCTAGTCACCTTACCCCTATACATATCTATCTCTGTCACTCCATTATCCCTGCACATTCTAAATATGCTATTGGAATGGACCCTGTATAAAGCTTCTTACTTTATCGTGTTCTTCTTATTTCTTATTTGTATTGATCGTGTGTTTTTGTTATACGTTATGTTATTTTAGTGCTATGTTGATATTGATAAAAGGTTTAGAGTTGGCAAGAAAAGCATTTCACTGTACTTGTGCACGTGACATTAAAACTTAACAGTTAATGAACAGTATTCGACCTTTTTGTATTTTGTATATAGGCGCTACTCAATTACGCACAGCCTTAACACAAAACACAACGCCTTTACCATTAACGTGACTGCTCTGGATTTCCATACAAACATGTGCTTCCTTTCCATAGGTTGATTCGTAAAAAGTAGAACTAAAATGTAGTTTACGATTATCTCATGCCCAGATTAGAAGAAAATATATAGGTGTTTTTTAAGTTATATCCCATATTGGCTGTTGAGTTGTAGGCCGTTATCAAGTGTATGACTATAAGCGAAGAGGGCGTCAAGGAGGGCGATTACTACTACACAGATATATTCATATGAAACTTGAGCAAAAAGCCCTGGCATGTACTTCAATACGAATTAACAAACACGAAGATACCAGGAGGCGTGAACTTTATTTAAATCAGTAAAGAACTGTTGATTTATCCACAGGTCACAGAAATGTGGGGAGAGGGCGATGGCGACGACAGAGGGACAGAGGAGGGACCACACAAGGACAAACCCCGACTAGTGGGGACACAATTCAACTCCATGGTCAATGGGAGGCTTTAGCCGTACTATCTCTTGGATCAATTCAAGGGAAACGACTGATATCAGTCTCTCGTTGAACTCCCAAGGACAGAGTGCCACAAAACGAGTAAAATGACATCAGCGATGGAGAGTGGACAACCGCAAGAACCGAACTAACCTTGTGTTGGAATATGGGTTATAATCATGTTGATTTAGCTCAAAATTGGCGAGCAAATAACTTCACAAGGCAAAATCTACATTTTAAAAATTGTCGCCATGGACCTTTGGCTTAGCCTATGTAAGTAATGTTGCAATGGCTATAGCTTAATAAATTGTGAAACAAAACTGCGTATTTTTTTCTCCATTTTATAGCCTTCTATAGGATTCACAGCAGTTTTGGGCATGTAGTCTAAAATAGGGTAAAGTAGACCCACCAATAGCAGCAACCTATGCATATCCAAATAATTTGCCCATTCTGTTTTCTCTGACGACGACAGAAACAACCAAAACAGGCCTGCTTTTTGTCGACGCATCTCGTGCGTTTGAACGTGATTTTCCAATATGGACGTCACTTGTGATTATTCTATTACATTATTCACTAGTGAAATAAAAAAATGTGATAGTAAAATTAATTGACCATATAGAGGTGTGACAAATGTATACGCGTGCACTGTTCCTTGGGTCAATTGGACATTTAGCTCAATCAAAATGATGTCTCCACTGGAGGCTTTTTTTATTTCATCTTTAGTAGTCTAGTTGAACACATTGAGCTGTATTTTAGCTAGGCTACATTCTCCGTTATTATTCTAGTTTAAATAAATATCACGCCGAACATAGGCCTACAAACAGGCCTAAATCATTCATACGCAAATTTTCTCCGATTCTAAATTCAACCAATATCTGAGTAACAAAATTTAAAAAATTGCGTGTGTATGATTTAGGCCTGTTTGTAGACCTATATTCTCCATCATTTTCTTTATATGCTAGAATAGTAACAGAGAATATAGCCTAGCTAACATACAACTCAATGTGTTCAACTAGACTACTAAATGTGAAACTAACGTATATTAGGATAGCATAAAATAATATAATGTTTTAGAGTTCAAAGTATAAATAAATACGGGGAGAAATGATATCCGGACTGGTATGAAACGAAAACGAACCATATGGGTCTATAATGATACCTATGCTCAGATTATTCTTTAGTTTATATGAGCTGTGTTGCCGTTCAAAATAACAAAGAATTCCATCGACAACAAAGCAAAATGCCCAAGAAAACGGATGTATAGGCTATGTCTAGCCTCATGTAATTAAGACACAAATGACTAACAAAGTGTGTAAGTAAGACCTAATTTTAAAAAAATTAAAGAATAGACTACACAGCCTGACTCCTTTGCGCGCACACAAGGTTAATTTTGGAGAGGACTACAAAATCATGTATTGGTGTCCATAGATCTTCCTCGTGGAAATTGAGAATAAACCTACGGATTTATATGGGCAGAGGATAAAATAACACCTCTTACACAAATTAGTAAATGAATAGCCCAGGGCAGGAGTGCAGCCTACAGAGGCGTGTTGAACATAGTCTCGGGCAAGATCCTCTGCTTAACTGTTGTTAAAACACCGGTATCCCACGGTGTCTACCAGCCTAAAGTTGACTGCTTTTAAAACGGAGTATCCCACGTTGTCTATCGGTTTAAGGCACAACTGTATGCGCTATTCTGGCAAGCAGGCGAGGCATATGGAAAACGCCATCGGTATATCCCGGCTATAGCCAGCTGAAGATTACAGCCCTCGCCATAGTCTCCATTACCCAGGTAGACAGTGAAGGTCAAAGTAAAGAGCACACCATTAGCCCCGGCCTTTACTCATCTCCCGCCTGACAAACTGGGGAGAGCGAGGCTCAGTGTGAGAGTATAGGCTGCTCCTCCACCAGACAACTTTTCGGTTAGTACAATAGGCCTACATATAGGCTATTCATGTGGATTTCTACTTCATTATTCATGTTTGAAAGCTTACAAAAATGTATGTTTGTGTTTTTGTTTTGTGTGAATCGACACCAACAGCTGTTAAAACGGATTTTATAAAGTCGTACTCCATGGAAGAAGGCAACAACTTTTAGTGCAGATATGAAATGGAAAATGTATAGGGAAATGACATAGCCTTTAAACACGTCAGGTTGATTTGATAACGCAGCAAAAAAGATTTACAGACGACCATGTACTTCTTACTTCACGTTGCCCATTTGCCGCTAAGCGTGAATCAAGCAAGACAGTGAGTAATGTGAAGCTCTCTCAACCTATTTAATTCATTTTACGCAACAGGGAATGCCAAATTGAATTGCTCCGTGGATTATTTGCAGAAGCTGTCATTCCTGGATTTGCCTTTGGGTGGCAGCAAAACTCCAACAATGCAGTGAGCACTGGGAGTGTGTCAAATATGGAATCCAGTCCAACTCTGCTCTGCACTGTCCGCTTGCCACAGTTTGAATATTTCTCTCCCTGGGTTGTGTGCACGTTCACGTGTGTTTGCGTCTGAACCGTGTAAAGCGCACGCAGACTGTGCTCTCAGCTGAGGCATTCTTAATCCTGACTTCAATTTGTCAGAAAGAGGAATAGTGTAATGTCTAATAAATAATAATTGACAAACTAAGACGTTAAATGTCTTTATATATTTAGCATATTTTTACATTATACTTCTTTATGAATTTTGGAGTTTTGCTCATCATTGTTTAAACAGTTATTATTACATAGCTTGTTACCAATTTAAAAAATGTTTTAATAAACTAAAAATCCAAATTTATTATCAACCATAAACCACATTTTATTAATGTATTACTTTTAGCCCAATACACAATTAAATACAAGTATAAACTATTTATTTCGAGCACTTGCGGCCTTAAGCTTATAGCCTCATTTGGGTTAGATATGTTCACAAGTTATACCATTTTGATGTGATAATCCATTAATATTGCCTTGACTAGGCCTATAGACTATGAAAATAACATTTACAACGATGTTTAATCGTTGTCATCATAGAAACAACTTTTCGAACCAGCAAAAATATAAGGACGAGACGGTTCTAATCCAAATGTATGTGTGATTCCGAATGAGAGGTGGCTAGGCAAATACCATGCACCACAAGTGTGAGTCCACTGGTTCAGAACAGCAAAAGACAAGGCTACAGGTAGCTTACAAGAATAAGGTGTAGAGTAGGTTACGCTGTCTTTATTTCCCTATGCACTATACCCTACTACGCCCTATGACACGAAGGCTTTTCTTAAATTCTTAAATTTTCTTTAAGCATATACATTTTCTGTTAAAGCCTACTCTCCCGCAGCAACGGAATCAATATCTTTACAAAATATGGATAGTACAAACTCTTACAGGGCGAAAATATCGAATATGTTGGTATGTTTCCCTGTATAGACTTCGTGGTTTACTTTGCTGGTTCATGAGTTAAACGCATTGTATGTGCAATGCGACATAGCCTACACTCAGCATATTTATTCATAAAACAAACAAAACTTACCTCAATGAAATTGAAATATGTTGCCACACTTGGCGAAGGCCTACAGTGTGAATCGTGGGAGAAATTTTAGTACAGCTTGTAAAAACATTTTTCATTCACTTTTTTTCTAGGTGTTTATATTTTTTGGTGAAATTCAGTGACCGCAGGATTCATTTTTTTCTATTTGATCATGAAATGCTTGTAGTAAATGTGCATAGCCTGCATTCACGACGATAACAACAAGGAGCTATTGGCATCTGTGAGTGCAACCCCCTTCCCTTCTATAATCCCCATGTGTTTGTTTGCTTTGCAAGTTTCCTGTTCTTACGTTGTTTTTTTATATTTGCAGAATGGTCTCCCACTGGGCACAGACGTCATTTCGACGTCTAGTTATGATTTACATTTGGAATAAGTTATCAACTAACGTGAATTCAACGTGAAATCACCAAAACATTTCACGATGTTATTGGATTCAGGTTAAAAGTCGGGTGACAAAAATACGAAATTCCCTTATGTTGATTACTTTTTTCAAATTCTATGATTTTTCCATGTTGATTCAACATCATCACATCTATTTTTTTTGTTGAAATGACGTGGAAACAACGTTGATCTAACCAGTTTTTGCCCAGTGAGCTGTGCAATAGTATATATTTATGATACAGGCCTAAACCTAGTGCACAGAGACTAAACGGATATGATGTCACTAATACAGTATCAAAACCATAAGTGGTAGGCAACACGCTAGAAATGATGATCTTCATCAGTCACCAGAGCATGGTGCAAGTCAAAATAGTATTTAAGAAATTGATATTTTAGAAATTATCCATTTAAACCCCTTATTAGTCACAATCGTATAGGCTAATAGTTGTACTGCTACGGCTGGTGGGGTGGAATACTGCAGCATCAGCGAATCAAAATGCTGAGGCCCATTTCTTTCTCTGGATGTCACATTCAAGGGCTATAGGCCTACATGACATACTACAGATGTGCATGTAATCAGCCTACACTGTAACAGTTAGCTTAATTAAGAACCAAAATCTATATGTTAGTTTGTTTTCCATGAAAATGTAAAAGTGAGAGCTAAAATGGTATTGCATTCATGGCCTTGTGCATCAACTTACCTCACTGATACTGTAGTCCTGTTATTATCAGCAGACATGATAGCGAGACGGTCACCAGTTATAACAAAATACGATCAGTCATATAATTGGGGATAAAGAAATGCCAAAATAGTAAACATGTTCATACATGCTTTGTCCTTGGGATGACGAAATGATTGAAGAAATGATTGAAAATACATTTCAAAACCAAAGCTAATTGCAAGACCTCAAGGAAATCGAAAACAACAATAAACGCCGCATGGGTATTATCTGCAGCACATTGGCCTACTCATTTTCAAAAACACAAATTTGATACCTCTGTGACGCTGAAGCGTTTATATTGAAGCAATTTTTAAATTGTTGAAATCTGTGACCTACTCAGTGGTGGTATTTTAGCTGTGGCTGAGGCAACGTGCATCCGACTGAAGATTATTTTCATCTTATTATGACGTGATGATAAGTAAGAATGTTTATGGAAGTGTTTTAAATAATAAGACCATGTAAGTGAATATAAATAAGCGAAAATAACTGAACGTACACACAACTGATGTCTACAGGAAACACTATAGGCCAAACAAAGAGTTGTTGGAGCAAGTAGGCGTATCGTTTCAAATAGGCTAATGTTTGTGTAAATATTGTTCCTAAATATTTCCACAATGTTATCATGTAAATGTAGCCTATAGGAATATTATTATTGTTGTTATTATTATTATCAGATTGTGGTAGTAAGCCTACTTGAAGTAGCGTAGTAGACTAGGCCTATTCAGATGCAAATGTGTCTCCACTAACAGTCACCTGTAGTGCTTGAGACAATCTCATCACTAGATGGCGGTATAGGCCTTATAATAATCCACATACACACAACAACACTTCCATTATTTGCTTGAGTGAGACATTTTCGATGCACTCAACAGGTAGATTCAGACACTTCGTAATACCATCGCACCCAGGCGACACCTGGAATTAACATCGAAATGGATAGAGCCCAGAGTAGTTCTACACAGTCTGGCCAAACACGAATCTTCCACATTCAAGCATGAAATCATACGCTGGTCAGACATGTTCCTCATACACTGTAAACAGGCCAACACACTGATAATTGAGCCTCTCACACTGCTTCTGAATCTAAGAATATCTTCAACCAATTCATGACAAATTCTTTCACATTTGAATAGCTATGACAAAATATCACAATTGACATTCAAAACGTCACACCAAAAACGCAACCATCTCTGTAATATACTGGGCAGATGTTCAAATCAGAGGTCGTGGATATGATTCAACAATGTCCGGATTTTATTGGGACAGATTTTTGTGTCAATAGTTTTACACCGACATATTTAACAGACACAGATAGCCTTGACATATTATAGTTTTGTCTGTATAGTTTACCTTTATATACAACCACATGAATACACACACAATATAAAAGACATATGGTTCACATGGGCACACATTTCCCAGACAATTATGTATGCATTACAAGCGGGATTGCACCTTGGATTCGTTATGAGTGAGAGCAGGAGAACCGTTTGAAGAAGCTAAACTTTAAATTAAGATGCACGTGTTTAGTGGAGTGTTGAAGGGGAAATGGAACGGATTAATATTTAACCTTGGAAGCTATAATCCTAAATGCCGTCACTTCCTGGGGATTTCCAAATGGGTTTTTTTCTGCACACGGTGAAGTTAGAGTGTCTGTTGTCCTGAGGTTACTGCATGCCAGTTGAAAAAATTCGCACCCAACTTTCTCCTTGCTTTGGGCTCCATTCACCGAGAACAATACACCATGGAGGAAAATGGAAGGTCCAGAGTTTTTATACATTTTCCTTCCATAAAGGTCCCGGCACGCATTTGGCAGAGTACATTTGTGAACCATGTTCGGTGGGAAATAACGATTAAATTGTTCCAATCAAAAAGCGTGAATAGCATATTGTGTGTGTGTGTGTGTGTTCAATTCCCATCCCATTGTTGTATGTCAGTCAGAACTAGCTGATGCTCTTCACTTTGACGACCACCTTCTTCTCCTTTACGCGTCTGTTCTGAAACCAGATAGTGACCTGTCGCTCCGACAGGTTCGTCTGGGCCGATATCCTCCTTCGTTTGTCCTTTGTTATGAATTTATTGGCCGCGTACTCGCGCTCAAGTTCCTTCAGTTGCACCTTGGTGTATGGCACGCGCTTCTTTCTTCCACGTCGGAAGGAGCCCAGGTCCCCTCCTACAGGAGACACCGCGTCTGGTGGAGCAAAACGGAAAGCGAAATGGATATAGTAAGCCGTTCACAAGCCATACACAAAAAGGTTACATCTAAAACTGTCGCTGTCCCTATAGGAGAAGCCTTCGAAGAACCGTTTTTGGTTCCAGATAAAACCGCTTTCTGGTTCCATGTAGAACCCTTTCCACAGAAGGTTATACATGGAACCCAAAGGGGTTCTACCAGGAACCAAAAAGGGTTCTCCTATGGGGACAGCCGAATGACCCTTTTTGAACCCTTTTTTCTAAAACTGTATTCTCATAAACGAATTTACAAACAAACACCCGTTATACTTTTTTTTACAGAAAAGGCATTGTTTCTAACATTTTGTTGTGGATTAAGCAAAAACAAACACAATGAAAAGTCGTTCTGGTTTATTGCGTAAAACCAGAGGGCTCTCTACCTATGTTGTACCTGGTATGGAGGATTTCCACATGTGTCCGAGCTGAGGCTGCTCCTTGGTGCAGTAGACCTGCCCGTTCCAGCCGTTAGTTAGAGCCCACTGCTGGTAGCTCTCCATGGGCAGCAGGGGCTCGTGCCTGTGTTCTGCTGGCCCGCTCATAGTTGGTACAACTGGCACGTCCAGGTAACTGGGTACGGGCTGGTATGGGACCGACGCATAGCTCGGATAGAAGGCGAACTCCTTGGCCCGCGAGGTGAAGTCATCGCCTGAAGCGGATGTGTCCATGTACTTCTCCCCGTACGCAGAGGGGGGCTGCGTGCCGCACGACTTTATGCTACTGTGGTGCGACATTCTGCACGGATAGTAGCCGCTACCGAAGTATCCATAGGGCAGGGACGCGCTGGATGAGCTTTGCACAGCCGAGCAAGGGCTGCACTGCTTGGATGGCTCGCCCATTCCCGAGGTTGGGACGTCGCTTGACGAGTATGCCGTGCTCGGAGCGAGGGACGCAGGGTGCGCCATCAGGTTCCTGCACTGGTTCGCCGCAAAGTTGCCTCCCGCAAAACCACCACCGCCAGCGTCCATGTTCTTGCTCACTTCATCGGAACCGCCGCCGTTGTCGTAGAGGAACATCACCGACGGGTCGACCCAGCGAGGACGGAAGAGCAGTGACGTTGTCATAGCACGACATCCAGCATTGAGGCTTCTGGCTCTTTTTTAAAAAAGCATAGAGGCTGAAAAAAGGGGATACTGATTCCGAGAGGCGAAGCGACTCTGACGCGCCCGGGTGCACCAAGGTCGCGCTTCTATTGGCTAAGAAGGGGCCACGTGATAGGCTATGCAAAGAGGACGATAAATATCTCCCAGTGCAGATAATTAAATGTAGAAAAAATGCGGCTTTGTAAGATGACCGTACCTATCAAGGATTTGGCTTGTCTTTTTGCCGCTCAAAACGAGAGGGTTTCGTGAGTAAATAATAAAAAAATAAAAAAATATATATTTATATATCTATACTTATTTATATATATATATATATCACTCCTATATACGGTTACACTTCAAACCTAAATTGGTTTGAAAATGATTTTTATTTTATAATTGGAAAGCAAAATAAAAAGGACCTAGTAGTTCGAGACGGTTTCAAAAGACTGCGGTGACTGACCAACTTAAATACATCCATACACGTTGCTTTTACTTACATAAAGGCAGTCCGTGTAAACATGTCTATGACACAATGTCATTGCTGATTATTTTGTACATGGTGGGCCTATATTAATTCCACAAAGTATAATCCATTCAAAGCCACACACCCCAATACAGCTCACATAATTAGTACATAGTGTAAGGACTGGTCACCAAGGACACGCTTCCCAATATCCCATAAACGAAGATAGAGATGGGCTACTAGCTAATGTTAACAGTGTTTGAACAGACCGAACCACTGTGGGGAACACGGATGACTCATCCAATAGACACGTATCGGATAGGGAGTGAAATAAAGAAGGAAAATAAACAAGGCTTTAGAACAAAAAAAAACATATACAGACTTGGAATACGTCCATCTCATTTTTCAACTAAAGATATTTAAGCTCAAATCCATGGGCGATTCTCTCAATCAAAATGCCCCGTTTTCATATCACTCAAATTAGAGCGACAGGTTCGAGCATTCAAGAAATGCGTGAGAATTCGGATAGACAGTGTGCCCAACAAATACCAGATCCCCTCGCTTCCGACATGTTTACAATATGCAAAGACAGAAAAGAGTTATCAAGGTTGGCAACTCGGTTGTTTTTTACATAGCCTACGGGGTAGACGCGGTTAGAGGCCAAGGTCAAGTTGAAAGTTGCTGTCTAGCCGACGAGTCTGTTGGGTTATTCAGTCTTTGAAGGACCCGTCTGAGTTCTTGAAAAGGGCGGAAGAGGGGTGAGAATTCCTGGCCTAATGAAAGCTTTGGAGGGCATTAACTTTTACTATCATTTTGTTTTCTCGAACGTTTTATTCTCGTTGTGTCTAAGGAAACATTTTATGCATCATGTGTTTTGCACACTTCTGTCTCTCACATTGGAAAAGTAGGCTAATCGGAAAGTTGCATTTGCAAACTAGTCTCGTGTTTTGGAGACTTTTGGTGAAGACGGGTGAAAATGATATGAAGTAGTATAGGCATGTCGTTGTGTTTTGTCTGCTTTGTCCTGTTTACTTTTGGAGAAGACGGGTGAAATGATGTGAAGTAGTACAGGCATGTCGTTGTGTTTTGTCTGCTTTGTCCTGTTTACGGCTCTCCTTAGGGCTCTCCTTCCAAATATATTGTTTCAGGAGAAAAAAGCAAGAATATTATAGACAAAACCAGCCAAGACTTACCTATAGCCTATTTTCTCGGGTACAGTATAATGACATGAAAAATATGATCATTTGGTTGTAGTTAGTGAACTTCAGCGCTGTAAAAACAAAAATAGGCCTAAATGAAATAATGCAAGCCATCAACTGGCAAAGTTTGTTTCAGGCTATAAATGAAACCCAACGAAAGTGCTCAAAGATTCATTCATATAGAATTCAAGCATTTTTCATCGGCATTCTTGCCTATTTTCGCGCCATAATACTATTATTGTGATGCGATCACATAATTCAGGAAGCATTTTTCCATAGGTATTCTCACCTATTATTACGTCGTAATAATGTTAATAAAAACGTCAAAAGCACTGTGCCTCAGCCACAGTATAAATACTACCATTACGAATTCGATATTAAAGCCAGATCGCGTACAGGGTCCAAATGATCCATTACACAGTAATAACAAACGTAGGCATTATTAGCACGTCAAACCAGTTATTTCTTTGTAGGCCTATTATTTGAATATTCTTGATGGGTGAGGGACTTAATAAACTGTCCTAGTCATCTTGGACCGCAGGAAGAGTAGATCCCCTAATTGGGGATCCTAATACATACAATGTATCAGACGTCAGATATGAGACAGAACATAAAGCCTCAAACAATGTCTATCTGAAGCCGAAAAACGTTGAAAAACATAACCTTATTGATTAACATTAGTATTCTACATGATTTCCAATACAAATGTACTCAATTTTGTTTAACCTGTCGGCTATTTAGGGAAGGTCGCGTGCAGGGTCCAAACCAGTTATTTTTTTGTAGTTATTTGTATATATTCTGGATGGATGAGGGATTTAATAAACTATCGCGGTCACCGGTGGCAGGTAGCCAAGTGGTTAGAGCGTTGGGCCAGTAACCGAAAGGTTGCTGGATCGAGTCCCCGAGCCGACAAGGTAGTAATCTGTCGTTCTGCCCCTAAACAAGGCAGTTAACCCACTGTTCGCAGGCCTTTGGTGTAAATAATAATTTGTTCTTAACTGACTTGCCTAGTTACATTTAAAAATATATAATATTATGACAGACATTGCGCATGCACTCAGATGTTAACACGACGTAACGGGACTCAAAATACATGTCATTAAAACACATCAATACATATGTTAGGCTGTTAGGATAGCCTAGATTCTACATTATGTATATCCTAAAGAAGTAGACGACTGGTATCTTCCTAGATAAACTTGATTGAACTAACCCAGTCCTAATTCTTCGGCCATAGATTGTTGACGTTGTACCTCTTTTTTTGTGAACGGTCAATCTATTCTTGCAATATTGAAATAAGTGTGTGTTTTTTAACCAACAATTATATATGTGGTTTATATGTGGCTTATATGTCCAATCTATAGCCTATGTTTAATCAATTTCATGTTCCGGGAAGGAGAATCTGTGATCCATAAATGAATACGTCAGCTTTTCAGATAGGCCAATTAGACATAATCCACATCCAGTGCTTATCTTTATCTTTATAGCCTAATTAGTCATTAACACATTTGAGAAAGCTACTCAATATATATCGCGAAATGACACGATTTAGCGTTATCAAATATCTAGCTATTTTATTTTGATTTTCTTATGTAGCTAACCATGATGTGTAAAGGCCTAACTAACCTATAACAATGAAGTAGAACGGCTTTGTGAATCACGTTTAAATCATCAGGCTACATCTGGACTTTCTCTTTTTGCTCACATTAACATGGGTTGAACCAACAAAGATGTTCCAAAATCAAACGTTTGAAATGGTAATACATTACATTAAATATTTACATGATCTTAAAAAAAATAAATGGCAATGTAAGCAAGGTTCTGTCTTAAACCCAGGTTTTCTGGCGCGGGGCCTGCAATCAAAAAATAGGGAGCTGTCACGGAGACCATGGCGCGCGCAGATGCAGTCTGTTTTGGTGGTCTGACCAGAACAGACATCCCTATCGAGGAACAGACCACCGCCATGCGCCACAACAATGCCCAGACATTCTACTGGCTAGGGAGACCCGTCTGTAAAGTCATTACCAAGAGCATAGACATTCTTAGTTTCGCCTGGCATTGTCATTTCGCAGCAAATAACAATGTTTTCATCCTATGTGACGTAAACAATAGGACTACAAAATAATTGTAAAACCATTAAAGGAAAATCTAAACCATTTGGAAAGCTATGAATTAACGTTATCATCATATTACCGTTTTCTAATAACAATTAGTGAAATGCAGAATACGTTGCAAAGATGCGGGCCTATTCCCAACCCGTCTATTCTTTCCAATCCATAAAGTGAGAAAAATGCGCCTTATCCAGTTGTTGTGGTGTGACGTGAAACTAAATTGTGGTATAGAAAGTAAAGCCAAATAAATATAAATATGTTTCAGCGGTAGAGCCAGTGAACCACAGGGCGGCCTGGTAACTCTTCTATGTTCTCCGGACCTTAACGTGATGTGGCACTAAAGGATCAAATAAAAAGGAAATTGGCAAATAAGAGTCAACAGGGTGGCTCTTGAATCGCGCCTTTGACTGACAGATCCGTTATACATTCGCTCTGACTCAAAGTGTCACAAAGTAGAAGTCTTAAACATTTTGTTAACGGGCTGCTAAAACTGTAAGCTACATGTTACATTTATTGGCACAATGGAATCGCAGTAAATATATAGGCCTACAGTTCATTTCAATGAAACTTCAGCCGCTAGCCAGTTGCACATCTGTTGTATTTTCGAACGCTAACAGTCCCCCATCAGTGGACGGATTAGGCTAATTTACACCAGCCCCTGTAAGATACTGTAGCTCTTTCTGATGACATGAGCCCTTCCTACATATTATTGTCCCAGGGACGAGGCCGTGGAACTCTTTCCAGTTAACATACAAAGGGAAATGCATTATGTTTAACGCAAATTCTAATCAAGACGTCTGTATATATGCTGCAGAACATCCAGTCACTCACTCACTACCTATCAACAAGTTCACTCAGCTCGAGTCACCATGGAATTAGGCTCACATTTTCGTTTACCAATTTCTTTCCTGATGACGTTATTACTTTGGCACAAACGCTTCACTATATAACCATTTGCGTTTTTGTATGGCCAAACGATTCGTCATTAACAATAAACAGCAAAAGCGGAATTTCCCACTAGCTTTAACATAAAATGAAGTTATTAAAAAGCAGCAGGCTATATTACACAATAGTTTACGGAAACGAACATCAAAAAAGTGTTAACAAATTACACCAAAAAACCTATAACCTATAGCCTGCAAGTGTTCAACAATAATGCCCATTCGCCTAAATATATAGGCTAGCCTACATGGGCTTTACCGTTCCTATTTCTCAAGAAAAAAAAACATAATTTGTGCAAAAGGCAAACTTTAAATACATCTTTATTGACATCCGTTGGTTTTGATTTAAAATGTGCAAACTTCACAGACAGATTCCAGTGAACGAAATTGTATTTTATGTTTTACTTTGTCCTCGGTTAAGAAATACCTCTAATCTGTGGTGATTTAGTCGCATGTCTCATCATTCCAAAGGAAAATTCATTTTTGTAAAGGAAATTCCTACATGTTTTGCAATAGTAAAACAAACAATCAATGGTGCAATGGTTATCTGCTATACACGATTTTGTAAGGGAATGATCATGAATAGATCGAATAAAATAGAACCTTCATTTCACTTTCTGAAATATGCCAAATAGAATCTATTCAAAGACATGCCATGTTAGTCACATTACAACGAGCTTCGATTTCACATAAACCAAATATACATTATTAAAGAAACACAAACACAATCTCACATTCAGTTGGTCATTCAAAAAGTTCGATAGACATTTCATCACGTCAATAAGTTACAATGGGTCGTCGACACAACAGAACTCCCAATACATCACAGGTAGACACAATAACACACCGATAACAACATGAAAATCGTATTGGACACAATACAATTAATATCAAATTAGGCTACATTCCAATTGCATTGTTATATAACCAACGCACAAACCCACCTCGTCTCACCTTCTTTATCAATATAACATTTGCACATAGGCTACAAATGATGTGGTCAACATTTGGTCTTCAGTGAAACTAGGCTTCGGTGAACCTGGTCAAACTTGTAAAGGATAAACACAAATAAACGCGTGACCATGATGCAATAGGCTACATAAAGTCAGGACATTCGTTGAAGGCCATATTTCTAAAATTCTATAATTTCAATGGCTTCATATCCTGGAAAGGTAAAGAGCTTTGTGTATTCCATAGGCTTTACCAACTCAAAAGGATAACTCGGATCGATAAGGATTCTACATTGATTCCATACACTGGAATAGCGGTAGAATGAACGTGAAAGATATACTAGCCTATATATTATTACGAGTCTCTTTCAAGCCCCATATATGGAAATACAAGGTCAGCCGAGTTATAGTTATAAAGATGAAAACAGGTAGGCCTATGGAGCGTTTCAGGTTCGCGCCAAGTGAGTTTTGAGCGTCACGGTTTTCCAGGCTACCGATGACATTGTGGTAAACCATACCGTCGGCTACTGAATTGTGTTTTCGTTTTAATGGGGGGATGTAGGTTTCAGTGGCTCGTTAATCTCTTCGTTATACGGAAATGCAGTGCGTGTGAGAAGACCAGTTAGCGGTAACAAATAGAGGCGCGATGAGCTATAAAGGGGGGCTTAAAATTACAAGGGAAGAGATCTCCAGCTCGAGCCACCTTGCACTCTCTAGACATATTTCCGGGCGCGTTTCAAGGTCAAAGCATTTAAAGCTCTGGTGGCTACGTCATCCAGTTTCAAGGCCAAGTTGAAGCCGGGGTGGTGGAGGTGCTAGGATAGCAGAACACGTATTCTTCCATTGGCATATCCTCTTTACTAACAATCCTAACCAAATCCATTGAAATTGAACGTGTTTGATTTGTTTTGCCCTGGTGGGTATTGATGGAATAGCTCACTCTCGTTCAAAACGGAAATACTGAGACAGTAGGGTTGCAGGGTTTCACAGGGTTGCATCGCGCACTGCGCAGACTCCATGGTCAAGTTCACCTTAGGCCCGCTTGTAAAACCGAGAGGGGCGCAATCTGCAATGTCGCTGAGGGGGGCGCTTCCCTTTTAAATCGCGGTGTATAAGACACTATAGCAAAGACTAGAGCAAAACCACAACACACTGTGTCCCGTTTTCCTTTCTTGCACTTATGTTGCCCACCTATATGGAGAACAGACATGCACTTGGATACATCCAACAATGAACGAGTCCGTTGTCCCATCCGTTGTCCTCCCAGTCCCATTATCTAAAACACACACAATAAAGTGCCACTACTGTAAACGAACAAGGTCATCTTTGAATTGCGCAAAAGAGCATTGTAAGTGTCAGCCTATCTGCTGACAGATCACAAGATAGTATCTGTCTTGACTGCAAAGTTGCATAACTCACAGGTAACACAGGGGCCATCTTGTATCCTATAGCACAAAGAGTGGCAAACAAGGGTACCCCAAGAGGGCATGAGATATGCCTATGTGAAAAAGAGGAGGTAGGGTGAATTCAGAAAGATTGGGGAATCATAACAGTTTACTCCTGATGTGTTTATTTCTTGGTCTGGCTAGAGAAAATTAAAGTTATTATTAAAGCCCTTGCAGAGAAACCACATGACCAATATCACATGACTTAGTTGGTGTGACATCATAGAGGTGGGCAGAGCAAGCTTCAAACAGGAAGCTCACCACAAGAAGCACATGGCATGATCAGTGACATAGCTTTTATTCTGTTTTTATGTTAAGGTTATAAAACTGTCATAAATGATGCACAGTGCCAAATTGTGATGTAAATGTGCATACTATGTACTGGTGCATCAAAATGCATTAAAAAGTTGCCAATATTATGTATCAATTTTATAAATCAGTATTTTTGTTGTTGTCCCGCTTTACCAACCATAGCTAAAGTAGGACAGCATGGAATAGCTAAAGTGGGACAGTCTTATAGGCTTTTCCAATGGAGGAAAGATATCCAGTTTACATTAGGGACCCCCTGTACTTAGGTTAGGCAAGGCTCTGGTTCTTGCAGTGCTATATCCTGTTAATTTTGTTTATTGTAGTACTGTTATTTGTACTGTTATATGACTGAATTTAGAAAAAGTGGGACACTTTTTGCATTTCCGTCTTCTGTAACCTCTTCAGACATCTATCCAACATAATAGCCCAACACATGATACATTTCTGAAACCCATTGGGGTATAATTAGGACTATAATAATAGTGTCACATTTATCTAACCAGAGAGGAAGAGGCGAAGCGAGAGGTACAATCTGTCTTCTACAGTTAGTGGCGTTTTTTCGTTTTTTTCGCTCACCAAGCGCAGAGTTTTTGTATGGAGGTCAATGAGAGAGTGTCGAATTTGGATAACAATACATTGAATGGCTTATTTGCTATGTGTTGCTTATTTGATTGAATAGAAGATTCGTAATCATTAGGTTGTTAGAAGTGCACTGATATAAGTAAGACACCTAAGATCCCGGCAACTTTTAGAAAAAACACTTTATATCGGAGTTGTGGCTAGTTCTCATTAGTTACCACAGCCACAAAGTCGTAAATCCCGCCTTTCTAAAATGTCGCTTCTTGAAATGTGTTTTTAAAGCTAACCCTAACCTTAACCACACTTTTAATATTATGCCTAACCCTAACCTTAAATTAAAACAAAAAATCTAATGATTGTATTCATACATTTTTATGATGTACCCAATTCTGACTTTGTGGCTGTGGTAACTAGTGGAGACCGTTGGTCACACGAGTATCTGTCTTCTCATTGGCTAGAATGGTCCCACCTGATCTTGCCTCCTCCCGACTGCGTTCCATTTTTTAAGACATTTATTTTCATTGTTAGAGCGGCCACTAGAGTACTAGTGCATTGTTTCCCAAAAGCACAAATGGGTGTGTCATGCCTCCTGTGAATAACGTATCATTTTTTGTGTGTGAGTGTGATTAGGAGACATCTTGAGGATTTCAGAGATGTATCATGTGTTGGGCTAATGTGTTGGATAGATGTCAAAAGAGGTTACAGAAGACTGAAATGCAAATTGGGTCCCACTTATACCGAATTCACCCTAGGGATTCATTGAAAATAAAACACGACTATCAATTTAAATATTTATATTTGCAAGGATTCTCTATATTAGATGTTTAAGATACCCGATGCAACCTGAAGAAAATGAATTGCAAAACGTGTAGCAGCCTTACTAATACACAAGAAATGGAAACGTGTGATGTAGGCCTACACGAAATATTGCAAAATAATATTTCACGAAATGTCCGTCTACTTGGTATATAGAAACAAATACAGACCAATGGAATTGCCTTTTAAATAGGCGTCACAGTACAAACAATTGCATTTATATTTCACCCACACAAAGGATTATGCTAATACATATTTAATGTATAACAAGTTTATATGGTTTTAAACACTCAAAATTATCTTGCAAAACTCGAAGACAGGCAGAAATAGAAACCTAAAAGATACTTACTGATTATGCTACAGAGGGTATCATCAGATCAGAGATTCAGAATAAAACAATTGATAACCAACTATGTAGCTAGGCCTATGGAGTAGCCTAGTATGCTTTACTGCCAAAATACACAGAGGGTTTACATTTGACTGTGATTGTGGGTATGTCTACTACAAATATTTAGCCTTGGGCTATAAAATAACGTTCAGTGTTCTCAGACATGTCGGTATATTTCCCTGAACCCAGATGAATGGAGGGAAAACAGTTGAATGAGAGTGGAACGTCGCATAATGGCCTAACCAACAGATGTTTTTGGAATGGAAACGTTGGGATTTTCGGGTTTACACAGTATTAAATGCAATTCGTTTTAAATGCTCAATGCATCCAATATTATGAATACAAGGGGGGCATTATAAGCAGGCCTAGACCCCCGTGGTACAGTGGTCAGCATTAATTAGTATTGTAGTTAGTTACTCATTATTACACTGTACTTATTACACTGTATTGTACTTAAACTTCACCCCAACATGCATCATGGTGTGGAAGTCATTCTTAAACTGAACAAGTAATAATTATTATTATTTACACAGTAGGACTAACGGCAGTATTCTTAACTGTTAACAAAATCCAAGCAAGATAGTTTGAAGAAATAAGCCATTTTGGTATCAATCAATGCAATATTATGAATACAACAACGCTCAATGGAATATAGGCTATATATTATGTATATACAGTATATATAGGGTATAGCCAATAACGCAAAGTTTCTCAAACCACCCACAATAGTTTAAAACATAGTAGGCTATGTCTTGTTGATAACTCAAACTTCAAAACATCGAGGAACTTATACACTTTCAGTTGTGTTGGTTGATCCAGGTGGCCAGGTCCCTATCTCTGGACATAGGCTTAAGGAAACAGTCATGACTCACCCAAATCATTTCCCTCTCGTTGTCTCTCCCAACCGTGGAATTGTATCTGCTGAAGTAAAAAGCGAAATATTAGTTAGGTTCTAATGATACATTTTATTACCATGGAAGAGAATCGGAAGATTGTGACTCGGTGGATCGGACACTTCCTACCTGTCTATCTATCGATCGATGGATCTATATATCTATCTACCTAGCATTGATAACGTCCTCAATGATAACTTCTCATGGAGGGGCAATAACATAACATTATTTTCTCCACTTTCTCATTTTAATTTCAAGAACTTCCATTTTATCACACAGGTGGAATAATTGTATGGTAGCCTACTAGGGCTTCAAATGATTGAAGTGGCATAGCCTTCATTTCTTACACAATTAAAAGACAGACAGAAATAGAAATCTAAAAGATAGAATTCCCTGTTTGCAGAATTGCTTTTTAGTACAGAAGATTCAAAATTGTTGTGCAACAAGTTACTGCTTTTGCCAGACAGAGCATCATCAGATGGGAGATAAAGAATACAACAATTCCTATGCAACTCTAAATTGACCTATGGGGAAGAGAGTAGCCTATGATTAGACAAAGGAATGATAGTATAATCCAATCTGAAACGTTTATAGTTTTAACATTATAATGTACTGTGTTTCAGAGGGATACAGAGAATCGCGAGATAAAATATGCAGACCTTAAAAACGGCATCTAATATCCTTACAGAACCGGCTCAAACACCTTTACTGTGAACTGTCATTGTAAGCGGAGAGTAGAGGGAGTGAGAGCTAGAGAAGAAAAGGAAGGCAGAGGGGGGAGGGGGAGATGGGCCTGTGTGCACTGTGAGAGGAATTTCACTCCGTCAGTCGCCCCCCTAAGAATCCGTGAGGGCTCGTGTGCCTTCCTATTTTTCAACAGGCGAGGGCGCACGAGGACAGCAATGGCTGCGCGAGACTGCTTGGTGGCATCCCTTGTCACGACGACCCCTGACGTCATCCTAGTCCCCAGTACACTGATACTGTGTATGAACTGTAGGACATGTACTATGAGTCAATGCACCTATTCTACAGACATGTTCCCTGCCCCATCCCTAACCTGCTCAATCTAACAGCGGAATCAGAGGACACAAGAACTGGATAGTCCAATAAGGAGTGGAGAAAGAATGATTAGCACTAGCATCCCGATTCTCCACACTTCTCCCAAAGTGTGCACTTGTACACTCCTCATCATGAATTTAAAAGCATTGCATTGGTATAAGCACCATGTTTTATCCATGATGGTTATTGTTGTGCAAGTGCACTTTGGTAGAATTTTGGAGAATCGGGACCCAGCTTTCCATACTTCATCTCCGTCAATGAGGTAATAACAGCTTGATCTGGATGCTTATATTTACATTTAAATATTTATAGCCTATTCATATAAATCCTATTAAATTAATATTAGGTATCCTAATCCCTAATTATATGAGCCCATCCTTCAATAGTAATGAGAAAGAATACTGAGGATGCTATGTGTAATGTGTAATGTGTGACGCATAAGCAGAAAACAAACAGCCAGAGAGTTGTAATGGGCCCCATTACGATTCCAGGGTTCAACTTAAAACACCGTGAAATCTTTAAAGTGGTAATATCAAGTTCAACCTCCCCCAAAGGCCATAGCCTTAATAAAAGCCTTGTCCTTTATCACTGTGTTTAGTGACTTTTTACTGCGCTAGAGTACATAGATCAAAGAGAGGTTGGGTGACGTCCCGCATCCAGAAAACATGCACGGCGTCGCCTTTATCTGCGCGTGCGCAATCTCCAATAGAACACAGGCGTGTAGAATGTCAGAAATAGTATTTTTTTGTTTTACTCGGGAGACATGGCTGGACAAAAAATATATAATAATTCACAATAATCAAATGGTTGACTAGTCCAGAAATATGTAGCCCTCTAATATTTCTGAAGTTACAGACGTTTCTGACATGCTTATTTTGTATTTTATAAAGTTTCACCCTCTATGTTCAAATATTTTTCTAGCCAAAATGAAGGCTATAGTATACCTGGTAAAACTATGCAATTACAGTAAAACAATGCTTCCTAAATTATAGGTCTTGGGTTGTAATCAAAAATGTTCCTGTGGCCCAACCTGGTCTCACAGTATTTCGTATTATTCTGTACTTAAATCCGAGAGACACCATCTAGTATGATATATTAAGTTTCATATGGTATGTGTTCATTTGTGGATGTCCATCACCCATTTCGTATGATATGTTATGAATTACAATTCGTATTATAAGTTAAGAATTAGAAAAACGTACAATATGTTACGAATTTGCAAAAAGTACTATATGTTACGAATGTGTATAATATCTTCTAGCTAGGTGGCTATGCGGCTAACGTTAGCTAGCTGGCTAAAGTTATCTAGACTAGGGTTTAGGGTTAGGGGTTAAGGTTAGGGGAAGGGTTAGCTCAAATGGTTAAGGTTAGTGTTAGGGGAAGAATTGGCTAACATGCTAAGTAGTTGCAAAGTAGCTAAAAGTAGTAAGTAGTATACAAGTTGCTTATTAGCAAAAATGTGAAAGTTGTCCATGACAACATTCAAACCCACAGCCTTTAGGTTGCTAGACATTTGCATTATACGCCTACCCATCCACCCCGGCAAACCACCCTACTTTCGTTTTCGCCTTAAGCAACCATCTAGGTAACTATACCAAGTAACATATACTAATTTTAGTGGCCCGGATTTACATTTCTATGTTAGTCTAGTCTATGAGACCAGGCTGTGTAGCCCCATGTTGTTGGTTGTTCAGACTAATATGTCAAATGGTAGGTAATCTTAACTCTGACCACCAGGACTTGACCTCTGAGCACTTTACTTGACACCACTTTAGAGGAGGGGGTGAGAGAAGGAGGGGGGGTGGAGAGGGGTAGGACGGGGCATTGAGACGTCTCTATTTAGCACCACTGAGAATAGATCTGATTTAACTTCCCTTTGGAATTGAAGTCTCAGCGACAATGTATTATATCAACGTGATCATTTTGTTATAAGATGGTCCTATGCATTGGTGGCTACGACGGTTTTGATTGTAATGCTTGCAACGCTTTCCTTTAAGCTGAATAACTTGGCAAATACAATACTATGGTCTTCATTCTGTCCAGTGCAGCTTACTGCAATCAATTGAATAACAGGCCTTATATTGTCATGCATTGTTCTTCACATTAGACGTTTGAAAAGCACAGGGTTTTGTTTTAAACAAGTCATACGTTTTGAAAGCTGACAACTTCAGATTCACTCACACATAAGTACTACATGACCAAATTAAGGGGAGCCTTTGCACGTTGCAACAAACCTCACCATACTGTTATATTGTGCTCCTGTTGTGGATTACAAATATCACAATGCTAAACCAATTAGCTTTACCATTTAGCTTCAAAAACACCCTAATATTCCCCCCCCCCCAAAAAAAAAATTGTGTTGCCTATTTTAATGACCACGTCACAACAAACAACGCAAATAATTTGCCCCTTGTCATGTAAATAGTGGGTTAATAATATGGATTATTTCATGGCATCACATTACACATAACCTGGTGTCCTATAAATTCGTTAACAATTATTTATCATTATAATTTACATATCAATATTGTTCATCATTTTAATAACTGAGTACCTCCTAAGAAGGACCTTTAGAACGTTTTAAAAAGATATATAATTGAAATCTTGAAATTTTTCAGAATTCATCGTTTCGAACGGTTTTGTTTCCTTGTGGAAATTGAGGATTGGAGTACATTGATGTTCAGTGGACTATATATACTCTGTATACCTGCACAAAATCATTTGCTCGTTAGCTCATGCGGTGATAATGTGCTTGTAGCCAACACTCCTGTCCAAAGCTGTTTGTCTTCCCTATTTTCTCTCATCCCGCGGTTGTGATTGCTCGTTCTCTGTTTATCCACATCCAATCGATGCGTGGCGTCATCAGGGGTGCCATTATGACGACTGCCCTATTAAGAATGACAGCTCGAGAGAAAGAGAATGCAATGGTGATCCCTCCCAGGGCTTGTGCCGCACTCTGAAGCGCTCGCCTCGCAGGATCAGAACGTACATCCCCCTCTCTTCTCTCCTCTCATTTCAATCAATTCCTCTACTCTTTTTTCTCCACTCTCACGACTGAATCCCCTCGCCACCCGTAGCCTGCAGTGTCACAGACAGCTTGGCTCTCTCCATAGTGATTTGGCGCCCGTTCATTCCACGCGCGTTCGTTCGTTCGTCGGTAATGGAAAACAGAAAGGAGATGGTGATGCTCGCGGAGGGAGGTCAACTTGGCACCGTGGTTGGCAAGACGGGCTCTAATTTCTCGGAAGCAGTTGGAAGACCCGCACAAGAACCGCAAGGAAAGACGGTCCACAGGAACTGCCTGAGCCCGGGTTCTTCATCCTACTCGCGAGACAGAGCGGACGAGGAGGTGGAGGGCGCACAGGGACGCGTGTGCGCTGATGTAAGGCCGGTTGGCATGTCTTCTTCTACCGAGAGACACCGGATAGATCGCACCAACAAAGAAACCAGCAGCTCGGACACTGAGTCAGACTTCTATGAGGAAATTGATGTGAGCTGCACGCCAGAAAGCATGGACTACCCCAATGGGAAAGGTAATGAAAAAAACGGCATGACAGTATTCATTTCGTTTTCTCAACACATTGCACGGATGTGATTTTGAATGTGGGAAAATGTAAATTAATGAATGCAATCGATGTGACGGTGTAAACATGGTCTACAATCGATTGCTAGCAGCCTATTTCTGTGCATGCAGTCCAGAATGAAAAAAAGTAAATTATGGCGTAACATATGCAAGATATTCCGTACGATTGAATTATGGATAGGGAGTGACAATTTACTGAACATAATTGTTATTGTTTTTATAACAACGTTCATTTGGAATGAATTAATTTCTCTATAGATTGTTACATCCACACTCATGAGAGATCTCGGTTTGTTATTGGGTTACACCCCCTTAGCTAGGGTTTTAACCACAGTGACACTTTTAAAACGAGTTACCCCGGGGCCAGACACCCTGTAGCAAATTAACCAATCTCCACGCATGCTGCTAGTAGAGATTTTAAGTAAACAAACCACAAATAAAAATGGCAGACCCCAAAACACTAAAATACCTTATTAATTCGTTGGTAGACTGATTGGAATTATCTAGGGACCATACCCCAGGAGAACTGACATCAAACTGGTCATGTCTTTATGAAAAATAGGCTCCAAATGAGTTGTCTAATGCTTACCATATGTATTTTGAGGTCCTGCTTTCAAATGAATGGGAAACAGTATCCTACATGTTGAACGAATGATTATATATGCTATTATCTTCACATTAAATCGGGTTCTGCATAAAATATAACTATCACAATGATGGATTCATATAATTATCCCTTCTGCAGTTAGCTATGGTATTCATTTATCTGGATGATTTAGTTTACTCTAGGCCTACATAGGCTTAATTTATGATGAGATGCATTTTAGCTAGTTGTGGTGCTCTGCTTTCGATTTTTGTCAACCTCAGTCAAACGAAAAATAAAAGCTGCAGTGACAATTATACAAAAACAAAAATAACAAAAGAAAACCTGTACAACACTTAATTGTAGGATACTATTGTCATCAAATGTACCTTTAGGCTATTCTATAACTAATAATCTGATTAATGTTTTAAACCCATTCCAGGTCGAAACGGTGATTCCCCCTGCCACCCGGTTGACAGCGGCATGGATCTTGGTAAGATGGGTTCGGGACAGGGCTCGCTGTCCTACGGGGCCGACGCGATGCGACGGTACCGGACAGCATTCACTCGGGAGCAAATCGGCCGGTTGGAGAAGGAATTCTACCGGGAGAATTACGTGTCCAGGCCGAGGAGATGTGAACTGGCGGCTTCACTAAATTTACCAGAGACCACAATCAAGGTAAGATAAGGCTCTTCGGCTTTAACAGAAGCCTATTTCAACATCATAACGTTTCTCTACAACATATGAGTCTATTGCCAATATAACATATTTGGCATAGAAAGGAGATATCTTAGTTGCAAATCTAAAAAGAAAATATGAGTTCACTTGAAATCATGTCAGACAAATCGAGGCCTAGGCTACTCAGCCTATATTTATGTGGGTTCTCAAAACAATACAGTAAATGCAATTTCACGGGCAATATTTACCTAAATTAAACGTTAATTCATTGTGTTAATGATTAAACAGAAAACATTTAAGGGGCAAGCTTATGTATCCATTAATGAGGTGGAATTTGCATAGGCCTATAGTATATATATATATGAAGCGGATATATACACTGAGCTTACAAAACATTAGGAACACCTTTCTAATATTGAGTTGCACCCCCTTTTGCATTCAGAACAGCCTCAATTCATCGGGGCATGGACTCTACAAGGCGTGGAAAGCATTCCACAGGAATGCTGTCCTATGTTGACTCCAATGCTTCCCACAGTTGTTTCAAGATGGCTGGATGTCCTTTGGGTGGTCGGCCATTCTTGATACACACAGGAAACTGTTGAGAGTGAAAAACCCTGCAGCGTTGCAGTTCTTGACACACTCAAACCCGTGCACCTGCCTGCCACCTACTACCATACCCCGTTCAAAGGCACTTAAATATTTTGTCTTGCCCATTCGCCCTCAATGTCACACATACACAATCCATGGCTCAATTGTCTAAAGGCTTAAAAATCCTTCTTTATCATGTCTCCTCCCCTTCATCTACACTGACTGAAGCGGATTTTTCACCTGGATTCACCTGGTCAGTCGATGTCATGGAAAGAGCAGGTGTTCCTAATGTTTTGTACACTCCGTGTAGGTCTGCCCACTGCTCTCTAACTGTAAGGCCATTTGGAACCGTGGGTAAACGTACAAAAACAGCTGTAAATCTGTTATCTGTCTCATCACATACGTATGAAGGTTCATATTTTACCTCGCCTGTCTGTGTGTTTGTGTTCTATAGGTGTGGTTCCAGAACCGCCGAATGAAGGACAAGCGGCAGCGTCTGGCCATGACGTGGCCTCACCCTGCCGACCCCGCCTTCTACACCTACATGATGAACCACGCGGCCGCCACTGGGAATCTCGGTTACTCCTTCCCGTCCCACCTGCCATTACCGTATTACTCCCACCTTGGGGTCGGAGCCGGCTCGGCCTCCTCCGCCACCCCATTCTCCAACCCACTCAGGTCCCTCGACAGTTTCCGGATGTTGTCTCATCCCTACCAGAGGCCGGAGCTGCTGTGTGCGTTCAGGCACCCATCCCTGTACCCCAGCCCGGCCCACAGCCTCGGTCCCGGGGGGAGTCCCTGTTCCTGCCTCGCCTGTCACTCCGCTCAAACAAACGGCTTTCCACAGAGGCCCACCGGGTCAGACTTCCCGTGCTCCCCAACGACCAGGACTGACGCGTTTCTGACGTTTACACCGTCGGTGCTGAGCAAGTCCTCGCCGGTGACTTTGGACCAGAGAGAGGAGGTGCCATTGACCAGATAAAACGAAGAGAGCACATCTTCATGTGTTCATTGGACTGAGTCAATGAAGCGCAGAAGAGGGCCATACGCTTTTACCATGATGAGCTTTTATCAATCTTAAAGAAAACACATGAACAAGACTCAAACAGCATGAATAGAACGCTCGTGTGGAGCAGACTCCATATCCGCAGCAGCATAAACGACAGGTACTGCAGCGTGTGCTGTTACATACACCTGCTACATAACAAAAAGGAGAGGTGAGCGAGCTCGGAGTGCAAAAAATAGCCTACCCAGTTTTTAAGCTACATGTTTTCAAGCACCAACACGATGATCTCACACATCACGCTATCCACTGAAAAAAGACATCTCAGTTACAAAACCCCATGCAGACCATGAAATATTCCGAGATTGGACAAAAAACACATTTGATTTATCTAAGATTAATTTGGTGTGAAGAAAGAGATCGCGCGGGTGGACTGGGAATTACAGACAAACGTTTAACTCCGTGATGGATGGTGTTAACGGTTTATCATTATTTGTAGTCTCTTCACATGTCCAAATTGACCTACATATATGGGTAGGCTAGTTACACTAGAATGATGTTTTCCATCTTCTTTTTTTAACAAGGGAATTTGTTAACAGACTGCACCGTCTCATTATTGCTCCCTCTCCCTGCCCGAGTGTCCCTTTTTTGAAGGTCTGGGGCGGAAATGTGCAGATGCTGGTAAAATTAGTAAGTGATGTATATGTACGTGGCAGATGAATTTTGAGTGTTGAATTAATGATAATACCGGCCGCGCGCGGAGACCGGGAGGGATCGTTTCTGCCAAGCCGTAACAAGGCGCCAGGGGAACGGATTAGCTCGCTTTGGCTTGACGGGGGAAGAGAGAAAGACAAGCCACTGGACAATCACACCAGGCAAATTAGGCCGAGTTCGTTCGAGCTGCCCATCTCACCCATATACCCTCGACTGAACACTAGCCACCACCTCTTTCCCCCTGCCCACCCCCAATTCTACCCCATTCTATTTTACCCTTAGCCAATGTTCATAAGACCGAATGCTTGGATAAATGCATTTATAACGACTGATTCTGATACTATAAGCCTTATATTTATTATACTCATTCTAAAATAGTTTGAGGAAATTGCTATTATTTCTTTGTTTCCATGTATCGCTTTGCACTGTTACTGGCATAGTATTTCATCGAAATAACCCTGTCATGTTTTAGGGACATTTCTGCAAAAAGGCTCAAGAGAGCGAATTCACTCTCTGGTCATTTTTGCTGAATATATTGTTGGATTGTTCTGGACTTCAAATTTGCAATAAACAGCATTTCAAACAACAAAATCAATCGAATGTTTTATTCTACAGCTCACGGAATAGGCATACTAAGTTTTCATTGCAGCCTGGGCATCAAGGAAAGGCCTTCATGTAGAATCGTAATCTAAATCAAATCAAAACAAGTATATTCCAAAAGGTTATTCATATTCTATTGATATAAAACCAATTAATTGCACATTGTTAGGCCTAAAATAATATAAGTAGGCCTACGTAACTTCCTAGCAATGCATTTACTTGTAGGACTATTATAGACAAATGCCCTAGAAAAATATAATATAAAATAGACCTAAGGTACAGGGCATTGTCATTGCATATTGCTCCTAACGAGAGCAGTAATTTGACTGAAGTGTTCGGTGTCAAAACACAGAATTGCTGGGCGTCGTCTTGTGATGGACGCGCGAGAGGATATGACAGCTAAGCGGTCCCCGGGATCCGTTAATGCCAGTCATTATTTTCTATTCCATCCATCGGTTAATAGACAACGGCAGAATTTGTTGTCTCGAGAAGATATTGGAATGGTAAAAGATCGATGATCTAACTGGCCCCACCAATCAGCGTGAGCTTAATTTGTTGCGTTTGACGCGTAATTGAGTCGCAGGCTCTCCGTAAACGAGATATTTCTGTATATAATGGAACACTAGAAAGAGCCTGTAGCACCACGAGCTCAGGGGCTTTTAATATGTGTTTAAATCGTCGAGAGGGTATATTAGAAGTTATTTCAGCAAATGAGTAGTGCAAATGTGTGACATTTAAGTCGAGGGTGGATAAAAGCATTCCAACATGAAATGTGAAATTCCAATATTCAATGGTCTTGTAAAACGCAGTAACAAATGATCTATATAAGCCTAATTATGTATTGAGGGTAAAATTAGATAAACTAAGTCATGGTCGTGCTCTAGTTAACACATTTTCAATCGTTATCTAACGAATAAACGAGACAGCATTAGCTTACTGTTGTTTTAACTTAGCCTACCATTTTAGAAAACAATACGGAGTTATTATCGTGATACCTTTCCCTTTCCTATAAACACACGTTTCTAAAATATATTAGCCTATATCAATTTTTCTATCTGAAGAGAAAATAATGTGTTGGCTAATTATTCGTTAAATCATGCTCCCATCCGGCGTGCATTCCGGTGTGTCACGAGGTAAAAGGTTCGCCCTAATCAGTCAGCCCCCGCGAGCCCCCTCTGAAATACCCTCCACCCTACCCGCGCCCGTCTGATTGATCGCCTTATTAACTGGAGTTCTTGTAAGTGTGACCGAGCTGATTAAAATGCATATGTTTGGAATAATACACCGTTTAAGCCGCCCGGCAGAAGCCACAAGGCAGATTTATGTAAGCCATCACGCCATATTTCTGCCTTATACGGAGATTGCAGGACGAAAATATGTTTGAAAAATGTTTTGGCTTGTGCATGATAAAATAACAGCAAAAAAATAAAAAATGTACGAAATAGATATTCAAATGCATTGGCCATTTCACAATTGTTTCCCATTGGACAGTGGCAGTGTGGGTTATGGTTAGTGGCCAGGACTGGTTGGGGCTGATTTGGATGAACCCATACAGTAGCAGCCCCCACCACCACCATATGATCCTCTTTTCAAACGCGCATCACAGTGCCAGAATGACACATAAGTGATACAAATTACAACCACATTTACCCAACAACACATATGGATCCCCAGCTATCCCTTACTAAGTTGAATCCACAATGGCCTAATCCACCATTAACACTCAATTTAATCGCTGGAAGACAGTATACGACCGAGCAACAAGATATGATAGACTTCTCTATTGCACACGTAACAGCAATTACCTCGGCCTTAGAAGATGTTATTAGTGAGAATTGGCGCAGGGCTCGTCGGATCCCTGACTAGCACAAAGCGTTTTGATAGGGGAGGTGCGGAGCAGCTGTCCACTGAATAGAGAAAAAAACACAGCCATCCTATCCGAGGCTGCTGCTGCTGTTTAAATTGTACTACATTCTAATTTACAGGCCCTTGTCGTAGCGCGCAGGGCTGGCGAGGAGGCGTGGATGGACCAATCACAGAGTAATGATGATGAATGGGGAATTAATGCACACACAAGCGAGACAATTTAAGCCTTCATCTGTTTAAATAGACTTCCAATATCATTTGGAAACGGAGGTCACGTTAAATCAATCGGGCGACGCGTGAAAGTCGTTTTCGGTGGCGTCTTTATCAACATTATTTACGGCGCACGGGAGAGGGCTTTACTGCCGGGCCGGGCTCGGGAGGGGGGATGAGGTAGAAGGGTCCCGCTGCTCAGAGCTGGTGACATGAGAGAGTTGGGGTGTCTCTTCAATTGTCACCGGTTATTTTATTCAGGTGGAACTAAATATGTTGTAGCTATAGCGTTTGTTTATGCGAGTCAATTCAGACTGGCCCATAACAATTTCCCTCACCTAACAGAGCTGTATGGATATAAAGCCAGAGTTTAATGGCCCAATATCTTATGTATGCATGTTTACACCATATGTTTACACACAATATAGCCCCAGAGACAAGAATAAAGCAATGGCTGGCAAGATAGGGGGATGCTTTCAAACTGCCTCTTTTTGCAACGCCATCGTTGTCTTTTAAGTCAATATGATTACACAATTCCCTGTTTATTTCACATGATTCTTTATCAAATATACTCACCCAAACGGTTCTCCACTAACACTTCTGGGAAACACTATAGCTCTCAAGAACCCAAGGGGCTCAAGGGGGCTTACAGTTTTCCCCTCTTGGATTCTCAGCTGAAGGTATGGCCGGTTGTGAACTACTATACCGACGCTCTGTTTTAACGTTTAGAACCCTTAATAATCCTCCCTTGCGATATGGTTTTGGAAACATAAAGCCCTCTACTTTCACACCACATCAAAATAATTTCACAACTAGAAAATATACACTTGGGCCGCCTACTGTACACTGTTTTAACCGGTTTTAACACATTTGTAGCCGACAGTATTTTTCGGTTCCAACACTATTCTGGTGTCCTCCCGTTACGCACAGGTGTTAGGATATGCTTCAAGAGATACTTCGAGCAGTTGGTCGCCTCTGTGTTCTGTAAACAAAAAGCTATAACATGGCCTTGTGGGAACCATAACCCTATAAAGGTGCGTAGTAACCTAATTAACATTTTATTTTGTTTTAATTCTTGCCGTTGAGAAAGTTCCAAAATGTTTCTAAAACCATATTGTAAGCGAGGCGTATTGACGTTTAGACATAGATTCGGGACAGCGTTGGAGCGTCGGTGCATTTGCTTCAGGCGGCAGACAGGTTCATGATAAGAAGGTATATGTTTTACATTACCTGTCTATAAATGGGCTAGATGGAAACACAACGAACTTTGCGTAGATTATGCTGCGTTCAAGTGATGGCGGGAAATCTAAAATACGACCTTCGTACTGGGAAAAATGCACCTGAACGCCCCTTCAACTCGTATCACGGACCACTGAAAATGTAAACAAAATGGCCGTGAGTTCAGCTGTCAATGGTGAGAATGGTTCTTGCGTCCCTTCCGAGCACCTGAAAGCTCCAAATCGTTGACATGAACGCGGCATTAGGAGCCTATAGGGCCGTCTACTTCTGTGATTAATAAAACAAATAGTCAACAACAAAAATTCAACGGTCATCCAACTCGGAAATTCCAAGTCGGCCTTCCCCTTCCCAGTGAAAATCTCACTTTTAAAAGTGAATAGCCTATTCTGTTATCTCTTACCCTAGTAACGTTGTTGACTCATCCTATACTCGTATTCGTAGTCAAAGCGTAAATTGACAACAACAAAAAAACACTTAAAAAACACCACCTCAAACTTGTATCTCAAACAGGCCATTTCAAAATGCTTGCTATTTCCTCACAGAGGATGATGTCATCCTTAGGAGAACGAGCTGACCAATCAGTGATATATTGGCGTTAATATTTTTTGAACGCCCAGTATATGCCCACACCATTCTGTTGTTACTTTAACTGAACAACTAGAGATGTTATCAAGAGCTTCAGACTTCTTGGCATAATGGTTAAGGTGTTGGCTTGACCGGCACTGGACCTGGGTTCAAGTCCCAGTCAGGGCTGGCTACTCTTTGAATTTGCTACAATATGTACTCCATATACAGTCCCTCAGAAACTATTCACACCCCTCGACTTATTTCAAGTTTTGTTGTTACAGCCTGAATTACCAATTGATTAAAAAGGTGTTTTTTCTTCACCCATCTACACAAAATACCCCATAATGACAAAGTGATCAGATATTTTTTGAATTTTTTGCAAATTAATTGAAAATGAAATACAGAAATAACTCACTTACATAAGTATTCAGAACCCTGAGTCAATAGGCATTAAAATCACACTTGGCAGGGATTACAGCTGTGAGTCTTTCTGAGTAGGTCTCTAAGAGCTTTGCACACCTGGATTGTACAATATTTGCACATTGATTTTCCTCCCAGTGTCTGTTAGAAAGCAGACTGAACCAGGATTTCTTCTAAGATTTAGCCTGTGCTTAGCTCTATTCCGTTTCTAATTTTGGCATTTTTTGTTCCATTTTTCTCCCCAATTTCTTTATTACGATCTTGTCTCATCACTGCAACTCCCCAAATGGGCTCGGGAGAGGCGATGGTTAAATCATTTATCCTCCTAAACATAACCCGCCAAACCGCTCTTCTTAACACCCGCTCGCTTAACCCGGCAGCCAGCTGCACCAATGTGTTGGAGGAAACACTGTTCAACTGACGACTGGAGTCAGCCTGCAGGCGCCTGGCCCACCACAAGGAGTCGCAAATGCAGGATGAGCAAAGTAAAGTCCCTCCGGCCAAACCCTCCCCTAACCCGGACAACACTGGGCCAATTGTGCGCCGCCCTATGGGACCCTCGGTCACGGGATCAAACCCCAGGCTTTACTGACGCCGCAACACTGCGCTACTCGAGAGGCCTAGTCCGTTTCTTTTTATCCTAAAAAACGTCATAGTCCTTGCCGATGACAAGCATACCCACAACAGGATGCAGCCACCACCATGCTTGAAAATATGAAGAGTGGTACTCAGTTATATGTTGTGTTGGATTTGTCCCAAACATAACGCTTTGTATTGAGGACATTCACTTAATTTCTTTGGCACATTGGTTGCAGTTTTACTTTAGTGCCTTATTACAAACATTGTGCATGTTTTGGAATATTTCTTATTCTGTACATGCTTCCTTCTTTTCACTATGTTATTTAGGTTGGTATTATGGAGTAAGTACAATGTTGTTGATCCATCCTCAGTTTATCCTATCACAGCCAATAAACTCTGTAACTGTTTTAAAGTCACCTTATTGTGAAATCCCTGAGCAGTTTCCTTCCTCTCCAGCAACTGAGTTAGGAAGGACGCCTGTATCTTTGTAGTGACTGCGTGTATTGATACAATATCCAAAGTGTAATTAATAACTTCACCATGCTCAAAGGAATATTCAATGTCTGTTTAAAAAAGAAACATCTATCAGTAGGCTCCCTTATTTGCTTGGCATTGGAAAACCTCCCTGGTCTTTGTGGTTGAATCTGTTTTTGAAATTCACTCTTCGACTGACGGATAATTGTATGTGTGGGGTAAAGAGATGAGGTAGTCATTCAAAAGTCATGTTAAACACTATTATTGCACACAGAGTGAGTTGATGCAACTTACTATAATACTGGTTAAGCACATTTTTCCTCCAGCACTTATTTAGGCATGCCATAACAAAGGGGTTGAATACTAATTGAATCAAAACATTTAAGCTTAAAAATGTTTAACTGATTTGTAAAAATGTCTAAAAACATAATTCCACTTCGACATTATGGGGTATTGTGTGTAGGCCAGTGACCAAAAAAATCTATATTTAATAAATGTTATATTCAGGCACAACAAAATGTGGAAAAAGTCACAGGGTGTGAATACTTTCTGAAGGCACTGTATATTTCTGAACACTTTTACATTAATGTGGATGCTTCTATGATTACGGATAACCATGCATGAATCGTGAATAATGATGAGTGAGAAAGGTAATGCTGGAGTATAGAGCCAAAGTATAAATTTTAGCTTCACTGTCCAAATACGGGAGTATAGTTTGTAAGCAGCAGGGTTGGTTGGTTGTGAGTTGGCTTTACTGAGAGCTCAACCAGTCAATGTAAAAGAGTCTCTTCATCAGTCTCCCTCTACCCCTGACAGCTCTGACAGAGGGGTAGGCTGACCCCCTCACCCACACCCACCAGCACCACAGTCTACATGTAACGGATGTGAAATGGCTAGCTAGTTAGCGGGTACGCGCTAGTAGCATTTCAATCAATTACGTCACTTGCTCTGAGACTTAAGTAGTGTTGCCCCTTGCTCTGCAAGAGCCGTGGCCTTTGTGGAGCGATGGGTAACGATGCTTCGTGGGCCACCGTCGTTGATGTGTGCAGAGGGTCCCTGGTTCACGCCCGTGTCGGGGCGAGGGGACGGTTTAAAGTTATACTGTTACATACACACTCACTCAACGGTCTCTTCCTGTCTCCTTATTCCCATATACTGTAGGCCTTAATACTCTCCAAACCCAATGCAAAAGAAACCTCAAAACAGCACACTTCCAGTTCAGGTCCAAGACCAAAATGCTCTTTAAAAAGACAATACACCTATTCATGGTGAAAGGAAGTGGAACTGAGATGAAGGCCATACAACTTATGTGACTTGTTAAGAACATTTTTACTCCTGAACTTATTTAGGCAAAGGGGTTGAATACTTATTGCCTAAAGACATTTCATTTTTTCATTTTTAGTACATTTGTAATGTCTAAAAACATAATTCCACTTTGACATTATGGGTTATTGTGTGACACAAAATCTCAATATAATCAATTTGAAATTCCGTCTGTAACGCAACAAAATGTGGAAAAAGTCAAGGGATGTGAATAGTTTCTGAAGGCACTGTATCTATCTCTTCTTCTCAAAGTTACTAATAAACCATAGGTTTCTCTGTCTCTGGCCCTCATCATCCAATCTCTCAGTGGTGGGCCGTCAGGGCCTGCAAGGCCTTCTCTGCTGGCCTAAACATCATCAGAATAGAATTTTTTTTAAAATATATTTTCCCACAAATATGTATTAAATTATTCCCCAGAGTAAGAGTTATACTCTTCATTTCATAGCTTTCCTCTTGGTTGCACTGCTTCCAGCCCCAGGTTGAGATTTTGAGGGCTGGTCTTTATGTTAGATCTTTTATCCAATCATATTCAGCCATCATGTGTTGCCATGATCTGCCCTCAGGCCTTCAGAATCAACAGTGCGGGCGCTTGTAGCTTATAGTGAATGGAAATGAAAATTTAGTGTCAACCAATCAGCTTTAGAGTTGGCTATTGTACGCCTTCTGGCTGGCTCCAGTGTTACACAGGAGCCAGCTAGCAGGCGTAGTGCGTGCACGTCTTTTGATTGGATTACCAATATTGAGAGGCAGGTCCTATGGAGATCTAGGAAACTGAATTTGATAAACGAATTAATTTGCGTACTACTAAGCTGTTTTTTCAACCCACAATGGCGGAAGGAGGAGAAGATATCGATTTGGTCGAGGATATAATTATAACGCCATTCTCAAGACGAACTTTTCAAGAAAAGTTAGACATTGTAAGGAGAGGTCGCCCGACGCCACAAAGCCTGTCACAGGCGGGAAAGTGCTTCGTTCGCTCGCCACTTTCAAAGTTTCAACTATGAGCGCTGTCAATGGCTCACAGGCTCCTTGGCTCCGAGAAGCACTGCAAACTGTACTGCTGGGAATGCCTATTATTTGCAAGTGATCGATTTGGTGTTTGGAGCCACACTGGCTTTGCAAACTTGAGTTGTCTAACCAAGGCAGCAACGAGACACCAAAGTACGGCTGGGCACGAACAAGCAATGGTGCTTTTGAAAACTTTTGGGGACACCGGAGTGGATCTACAGCTCAAAGAACAAAAGCGCAGGGCAACGGAGCTGCACAATGAAAAGGTGAAGAAAAATATTGAAAAGACTCATTGATTGTGTCATGTTTTTGGGTAAACACTGTTTACCCAAAAATGTCAATTTGTCAATTTCAAGGTGACGCAACGCCTGGTTATACTGCGTTTCTGTCTAAATGTATAGTTTCTAGAGCCATGGCATCATAATGAGGTGGATTAATTCGGGTGGGACTGTGTAGTACCTCACTGAAGGCCCAGGCCCCAGGCCCACGGCACACCACTGCAATCTCTTGTACCTGAGATAGCAAAACGACCACCACCTATATGATTGATCGGAAAAGCACATTCATTCACTCGCAGGTGATTGAAAAACCCCTAGAGGGATACGAGCCCGAATTCTTAGTCCATTGCGCTCTGGGTCTGCCTTAAACAAAATCACAGACTCAATCTTGCAAAGTTAGATTTGTTTTGGTTTGTTGCATTCAAAAGGGACTGATATAATGTTGATTTGATCACAAAAAAAACATTGATCTACACTGAAAAATATATAAATGCAACATGTGAAGTATTGGTCCCATGTTTCATGAGCTGAAATGAAAAATCCCCGAAATTTTCCATATGCAGAAAAAATATTCCTCTCAAATTTTGTGCACAAATTTGTTTACATCCCTATTAGTGAGCCTTTCTCCTTTTCCAAGATAATCCATTCACCTGACAGGCGTGGCATATCAAGAAGCTGATTAAACAGCATGATTATTACACAGGTGCACCTTGCGCTGGAGAGAATAAAAGGCCACTTTAAAATGTGCAGTTTTGCCACACAACACAATGCCACATATGTCTCAAGTTTTGAAGGAGCATGCAATTGGCATGTTCAATATTCATTCTCTACCATTAGCTACCTCCAACATCGTTTTAGAGAATTTGGCAGTACGTCCAACAGGCCTCACAACCGCAGACCACGTGTAACCACGCCAGCCGAGGATCTCCACATCTGGCTTCTTCACCTGCGGGATCGTCTGGGGGGGGGGGGGGGGGGGGGGTTCTGCGGAGTATTTCTGTCTGTAATAAAGCACTTTTCTGGGGTAAAAGCCATTCTGATTGGCGAGGCCTGGCCCACCCATAGCTACACCATTGCCCAGTCATGTGAAATCCATAAATTAGGGCCCAATGAATTTATTTCAATTGACTGATTTCCTTCTATGAACTGCGACTCAGTAAAATCTTTAACATTGTTGCATGCTGCATTCATATTTTTTGTTCAGTATATACAGTACAAACTAAAAAAATGGGATGAACTCAGTTCAACCTCTTGTGCCTCTGGCATTTGTTTTGTGAGGCAGCTTAGAGGGAACATTGCATATGTGACTACCTTTGGCAAACCAGGTGGAGTAAAGGTAGGTTTTACTGGCTACATCAGGCTCTGAAATTGTCCTAGTCAGCATGCTGATGTGATACTGATGTGATAGTTGTTATAGCCATGACTATCTCATTGCTCCCCAGCTTGTCCATCACATCTTCTGTTTGTGGAACACAGCCTATGGAACAACTTACTCCATCACATCTTCTGTTCGTGGAACACAGCTTTTGGAACAACTTGCTCCATCAGATCTTCTGCTTGTGGAACACAGCTTTTGGAACAACTTTCTCCATCACATCTTCTGTTTGTGGAACACAGCTTTTGGAACAACTTGCTCCATCACATCTTCTGTTTGTGGAACACAGCTTTTGGAACAACTTTCTCCATCACATCTTCTGTTTGTGGAACACAGCCTATGGAACAACTTGCTCCATTACATCTTCTGCTTGTGGAACACAGCTTTTGGAACAACTTTCTCCATCACATCTTCTGTTTGTGGAACACAGATTTTGGAACAACTTGCTCCATCACATCTTCTGTTTGTGGAACACAGATTTTGGAACAACTTGCTCCATCACATCTTCTGTTTGTGGAACACAGCTTTTGGAACAACTTGCTCCATCACATCTTCTGTTTGTGGAACACAGCTTTTGGAACTCACCCAGATCAATATTGTTTTAAAATAATTGAATAAGCACTTTGTTTTATAGTGGGGTGTTATTGTTTTTACGACCCTCTGGGCAGCCAATGGCTTTGCAGATCGCTCCAGCTCTCTCCACACCTCATTTTATTTTACGGCATGTTGGCCGCTTTACTTCTCGGCAATGTCTTCGCCAATGTCGACAGAGAGAGTTTTCCTCACTCTTTCCCAGAGAATCATCAAACAGAATCAATAACGGAGAGAGAACGTAAGCACAAGCACACACACGAACAGAGGAAAAACATGAACATAGTCATATTCCCACAGTCATGTTGTGCAAAGCCACACAGCAGAATAGAGATGTTGGAAGGAGTGCTAGGTCTTTGACACTGGTTTCTGTAAGCCTCAACAGCTTTGGGTTACTTTGATATTCTAAGTGAGAATGTGCCATATGGTGTTATGATTGTAAATATCAATAATTAAATTTGTCAATCAATTGTTATGGAAGCTACGGGGCCATGTGGTTTCTGACTGGAGAGGGCTTACAGTGAATGTGTTTCCATATCATCAGTATCGGTATTGTCTGGTGGGTATTTGGCCAATATTATGTATGGATGGAAAAATACAGTGACACTGTGCTCTGCTATGACGGGTGGTATAGGTAACCTTTGCAACCTGTGTGTGTGTGCGCATGTGTGCACACATGTCTGTTTGTGTGTGTATGTGTGTGTGTCTGTGTGTATGTGTATGTGTCTGTGTATGTGTGTGTGTGTGTGTATATATATGTGTGTGTGTGCATGTGTGGGTGTGTGTGTATATTGTGTGTGTATATATGTGTGTGTGTGTGTGTGTGTGTGTGTGTGTGTGTGTGTGTGTGTGTGTGTGTGTGTGTGTGTGTGTGTGTGATGGAGCACCTCAGTGCTGTAGTGATATATCCTCATTATTTCTGTCCCGTGACCGTCACACTCTGCCTGCTGCACCTCTCCAGGGAGACAGGGATGTCCGGGCTTCCCCCTCTACCATCTCGCCCCTCGCCTACCTCGCCTCCCTCGCCACCCTTGCCCCACGGTCCGGCCCATCTGCTGAGTCGCTCTGACTGCTAACCAATGAGCGCACAGTTTTGTGGCATCAACGGTCCTAATTGACCATCCTGTAAGAGCATTTCAACATGGACCTGACCCTAACCACCAATAGTACAAGGTCAGATGTTTTATCTTCACTCTGATGTGTGTAACTGCTGTCTGTGTGCTTGCTGTGCATTCTAGTGTGTGTGTGTGTGTGTGTGTGTGTGCTTGCTGTGCATTCTAGTGTGTGTGTGTGTGTGTGTGTGTGTGTGTGTGTGTGTGCTTGCTGTGCAATCTAGTGTGTGTGTGTGTGTGTGTGCTTGCTGTGCATTCTGTGTGTATGTGTGTGTGTGTGCTTGCTGTGCATTCTAGTGTGTGTGTGTGCTTGCTGTGCATTCTGGTGTGTGTGTGTGTGTGCTTGCTGTGCATTCTAGTGTGCGTGTGTGTGTGTGTGCTTGCTGTGCATTCTAGTGTGTGTGTGTGTGTGTGTGTGCTTGCTGTGCATTCTAGTGTGTGTGTGTGTGCTTCCTTGTGCATTGGCCTGTGTTTCTATGGATTGGTGGGTGCATGCGTGTGTGTTCAGTGGGTTAAGTGAGAGAGGTAAGGTTAAACCGTGGGAAGCACACTAGGGGAGATAGTAGTGCCAGATAGTGAGGGCATCAGTGAACAGCTAAAAGCCTGTGCTTAGTGTCTTTAATGGACGCTTTAAAAGGCCACTCACACTGTTAGTCTTTGAGCAGACCTCCCCAAACGTTTAAACTTATAGAGCGAGGGAGGGAAGGAAGAAGGGAGGGGTGTGTGTGTGTGTGTGTGTGTGTGTGTGTGTGTGTGTGTGTGTGTTTTGGTTGGTTGGTGAGTCGCTCTAGGGGGTCTGTACTAATGTGTGTGTTTATGTTTGTAACGATGATAGGTTAGTTGTTCTGGAGAGTGTGTGTGTTTGTGTTTATGTGGGTTTTGGGAGTGAGTAAGTGTGTGTATTCAGCTTTATGTACATCCGAGTGTGTGTATGGAAGTGTACAGTGTATGCACATATGCAGGTTTGTACAAGAGGGTTGACCATGACAGAAATGGCCCCCTATTTCCTACATAGTGCACTACTTTTGACCAGAGCTCTATGGGGAATAGGGTGCCATTTGGAATGCAACCTAGGCAATCAAGGCCTAGACATTGTGACGCAGACACACAGACCTGTGGCGTCTCCAGAACCTGACTCACAGACCGGGAACTCAGAGCCAGGGAGACAGGGGAATAAAGAGGTGGATGAAAGAGGGAGGGGGGTTCAAAGAGGGGGGGGTCAAAGGGAGGGGTCAAATAGGGGGGGGGGGGGGGGTCAGACAAGGATAGGAGGGGTGGGGATGTGAGGTTTATTGTGATAGGTTTCTGTTTGTGATTCCTAGTGCAGGGGGAGAGGATGAGGAGAGGAGAGTAGGGGAGAGAGAGGGATAAGATGAAGAGTGTAGGGGGAGAGGGGGAAGGAGGGGGGAGAGAAGACTGGTTTATGGTTATGTTGTTTGCAATTCCTGTCTGTGAGATGAAAACATGGCCCCTTCAGTTCCTCACAGGTTAATGGAACTTTTATGTTCTGCAATCATGTGACACCTGGTATCTTTCCTCTCTCTCTCTCTCTCTCTCTCTCTCTCTCTCTCTCTCTCTCTCTCTCTCTCTCTCTCTCTCTCTCTCTCTCTCTCTCTCTCTCTCTCTCTCTCTCTCTCTCTCTCTCTCTCTCTCTCTCTCTCTCTCTCTCTCTCTCTCTCTCTCTCTCTCTCTCGACTACTCTAAAGTCTCTGTGATCAGGGTTTATGACATGACTATCAGCGGGTCAGGGAGAGAGGCAAGGCTTCAGTTACTGGTTGAGGCTCAGTTTATGTTAGTTTATGTTTAGGTTAAAGGGTAAGTTTAGAGAAGGTTTGGGGGAGTAGTTAGAGAGTGTGTGATCTTAGGGCTGCAGTACGAGTGGGGTTAGAGACAGGGTTGGTCTGCTAGCAATGCTATGACCTGCTGCAGAAGAGCAGCCAGAGAATTTACCATCATCTCCCCTCCCTCCTGTCCATCTCTCCTATCCTCCACCCAGCTCCCTCACTCCTCCCCTCTCCTCTCCTCCCTCCTGTCCATCCCACCTATCCTCCACCCAGCTCCCTCACTCCTCCCTTCTCCTCTCCTCCCTCCTGTCCATCCCACCTGTCCTCCACCCTAGCTCCCTCACTCCTCCCCTCTCCTCTCCTCCCTCCTGTCCTCCACCCCAGCTCCCTCACTCCTCCCCTCTCCTCTCATCCCACCTGTCCTCCACCCCAGCTCCCTCACTCCTCTCCTCCCTCCTGTCCTCCACCCCATCTCCCTCACTCCTCCCCTCTCCTCTCCTCCCTCCTGTCCATCCCACCTGTCCTCCACCCCAGCTCCCTCACTCCTCCCCTCTCCTCTCATCCTACCTGTCCATCCCACCTGTCCATCCCACCTGTCCTCCACCCCAGCTCCCTCACTCCTCCCCTCTCCTCTCCTCCCTCCTGTCCATCCCACCTGTCCTCCACCCCAGCTCCCTCCCTCACTCCTCCCCTCTCCTCTCCTCCCTCCTGTCCATCCCACCTGTCCTCCACCCCAGCTCCCTCACTCCTCCCCTCTCCTCTCCTCCCTCCTGTCCATCCCACCTGTCCTCCACCCCAGCTCCCTCACTTCTCCCCTCTCCTCTCCTCCCTCCTGTCCATCCCACCTGTCCTCCACCCCAGCTCCCTCCCTCACTCCTCCCCTCTCCTCTCCTCCCTCCTGTCCATCCCACCTGTCCTCCACCCCATCTCCCTCACTCCTCCCCTCTCCTCTCATCCCTCCTGTCCATCCCACCTGTCCTCCACCCCAGCTCCCTCCCTCACTCCTCCCCTCTCCTCTCCTCCCTCCTGTCCATCCCACCTGTCCTCCACCCCAGCTCCCTCCCTCACTCCTCCCCTCTCCTCTCCTCCCTCCTGTCCATCCCACCTGTCCTCCACCCCATCTCCCTCACTCCTCCCCTCTCCTCTCATCCCTCCTGTCCATCCCACCTGTCCTCCACCCCAGCTCCTTCCCTCACTCCTCCCCTCTCCTCTCCTCCCTCCTGTCCATCCCACCTGTCCTCCACCCCATCTCCCTCACTCCTCCCCTCTCCTCTCCTCCCACCTGTCCATCCCACCTGTCCTCCACCCCATCTCCCTCACTCCTCCCCTCTCCTCTCCTCCCTCCTGTCCATCCCACCTGTCCTCCACCCCAGCTCCCTCATTCCTCCTCTCTCCTCTCATCCCACCTGTCCATCCCACCTGTCCTCCACCCCAGCTCCCGCACTCCTCCCCTCTCCTCTCCTCCCTCCTGTCCATCCCACCTGTCCTCCACCCCAGCTCCCTCACTCCTCCCCTCTCCTCTCCTCCCTCCTGTACATCTCTCCCGTCCTCCACCTCAGCTCCCTCATTCCTCCTCTGTCCATGTTCTTCAGCCAGAGGATGAGGCTTAGCTGGAGAGGGGGGAGAGGGAGGGGGAGGTGCTGATAATGGGGGCGTACTCTAGGTGTGGATAGATGGACATTGGCTTGGGTAAGCTGGTCCGGGACTGGACAGGGGCATAAAACAGGCTGAGGGATGAGAACCAGGAAGGTACGAGACGCAACTTTTAATGTTCCTACATGACTCACACTGACTGTCCATAATGAGTTTTATTCACTTCTATCATTTGAGTGTCAATGACGATCATAAGCCGGGGAAGAGAAAATGATTGAAGGAGGAGAGTGTGAGAGGGAAGGAGGGAGATAAATACACATCTCCTATGACCACAAGGCGACCTACAGTTGACCGCTACAACCAAGATGATAGGGATTTTCATGTAGCAGTGACCACAAGATCACCAGACCATTGCAAAGCAACCATAAGTAAGAGTTGAAAGCTAGTTGGAAAGCTGGTTATTTCTAAGTTAAAGTGGAAAGCTGATTGCTTGACAGATTTGGGATCACTTCAGTTCAAATGTGCTGATAATGAATGCCATGACTTTTAGGACTGAAGAAGTCCCACTGTGAGGTAGATGAATATGAATACACACACACACACACACACGCACGCACGCACGCACGCACGCACGCACGCACGCACGCACGCACGCACGCACGCACACACACACACACACACACACACACACACACACACACACACACACACACACACACACACACACACTTCCTAAAAACCATCAGCGGTTTACACGTCCCTCTCTTTTTCATTCTCTATCTCTACGTCCTCGTATTCCTCCTATTCTTCAATCCAATATTCTGTTTCTTCCTCCTCCTTCCTCTCTCCCCATCCAGGCACAGCCTCCTTCCTCTCTCTCCATCCAGGCACAGCCTCCTTCCTCTCTCTCCATCCAGGCACAGCCTCCTTCCTCTCTCTCCATCCAGGCACAGCCTCCTTCCTCTCTCCCCATCCAGGCACAGCCTCCTTCCTCTCTCTCCATCCAGGCACAGCCTCCTTCCTCTCTCTCCATCCAGGCACAGCCTCCTTCCTCTCTCTCCATCCAGGCACAGCCTCCTTCCTCTCTCTCCATCCAGGCACAGCCTCCTTCCTCTCTCTCCATCCAGGCACAGCCTCCTTCCTCTCTCTCCATCCAGGAACAGCCTCCTTCCTCTCTCTCCATCCAGGCACAGCCTCCTTCCTCTCTCTCCATCCAGGCACAGCCTCCTTCCTCTCTCTCCATCCAGGCACAGCCTCCTTCCTCTCTCTCCATCCAGGCACAGCCTCCTTCCTCTCTCTCCATCCAGGCACAGCCTCCTTCCTCTCTCTCCATCCAGGCACAGCCTCCTTCCTCTCTCTCCATCCAGGAACAGCCTCCTTCCTCTCTCTCCATCCAGGCACAGCCTCCTTCCTCTCTCTCCATCCAGGCACAGCCTCCTTCCTCTCTCTCCATCCAGGCACAGCCTCCTTCCTCTCTCTCCATCCAGGCACAGCCTCCTTCCTCTCTCTCCATCCAGGCACAGCCTCCTTCCTCTCTCTCCATCCAGGCACAGCCTCCTTCCTCTCTCTCCATCCAGGAACAGCCTCCTTCCTCTCTCTCCATCCAGGCACAGCCTCCTTCCTCTCTCTCCACCCAGGCACAGCCTCCTTCCTCTCTCTCCATGCAGGCACAGCCTCCTTCCTCTCTCTCCATCCAGGAATAGCCTCCTTCCTCTCTCTCCACCCAGGAACAGCCTCCTTCCTCTCTCTCCATCCAGGAACAGCCTCCTTCCTCTCTCTCCACCCAGGCACAGCCTCCTTCCTCTCTATCCATCCAGGAACAGCCTCCTTCCTCTCTCTCCATCCAGGAACAGCCTCCTTCCTCTCTCTCCATCCAGGAACAGCCTCCTTCCTCTCTCTCCATCCAGGAACAGCCTCCTTCCTCTCTCTCCATCCAGGAACAGCCTCCTTCCTCTCTCTCCATCCAGGCACAGCCTCCTTCCTCTCTCTCCATCCAGGCACAGCCTCCTTCCTCTCTCTCCATCCAGGAACAGCCTCCTTCCTCTCTTTCCATGCAGGCACAGCCTCCTTCCTCTCTCTCCATCCAGGCACAGCCTCCTTCCTCTCTTTCCATGCAGGCACAGCCTCCTTCCTCTCTCTCCATCCAGGCACAGCCTCCTTCCTCTCTCCATCCAGGCACAGCCTCCTTCCTCTCTCTCCATGCAGGCACAGCCTCCTTCCTCTCTCTCCATCCAGGCACAGCCTCCTTCCTCTCTCCATCCAGGCACAGCCTCCTTCCTCTCTTTCCATCCAGGCACAGCCTCCTTCCTCTCTCTCCATCCAGGCACAGCCTCCTTCCTCTCTCTCCATCCAGGCACAGCCTCCTTCCTCTCTCCATCCAGGCACAGCCTCCTTCCTCTCTCTCCATGCAGGCACAGCCTCCTTCCTCTCTCTCCATCCAGGCACAGCCTCCTTCCTCTCTCTCCATCCAGGAACAGCCTCCTTCCTCTCTTTCCATGCAGGCACAGCCTCCTTCCTCTCTCTCCATGCAGGCACAGCCTCCTTCCTCTCTCTCCATCCAGGCACAGCCTCCTTCCTCTCTCCATCCAGGCACAGCCTCCTTCCTCTCTCTCCATGCAGGCACAGCCTCCTTCCTCTCTCTCCATCCAGGCACAGCCTCCTTCCTCTCTCCATCCAGGCACAGCCTCCTTCCTCTCTCTCCATGCAGGCACAGCCTCCTTCCTCTCTCTCCACCCAGGAACAGCCTCCTTCCTCTCTCTCCATCCAGGCACAGCCTCCTTCCTCTCTCTCCATGCAGGCACAGCCTCCTTCCTCTCTCTCCATCCAGGCACAGCCTCCTTCCTCTCTCCCCATGCAGGCACAGCCTCCTTCCTCTCTCTCCATCCAGGCACAGCCTCCTTCCTCTCTCCCCATGCAGGCACAGCCTCCTTCCTCTCTCTCCATCCAGGCACAGCCTCCTTCCTCTCTCCCCATGCAGGCACAGCCTCCTTCCTCTCTCTCCATCCAGGCACAGCCTCCTTCCTCTCTCCCCATGCAGGCACAGCCTCCTTCCTCTCTCTCCACCCAGGAACAGCCTCCTTCCTCTCTCTCCATCCAGGCACAGCCTCCTTCCTCTCTCCCCATGCAGGCACAGCCTCCTTCCTCTCTCTCCATCCAGGCACAGCCTCCTTCCTCTCTCCCCATGCAGGCACAGCCTCCTTCCTCTCTCTCCATCCAGGCACAGCCTCCTTCCTCTCTCCCCATGCAGGCACAGCCTCCTTCCTCTCTCTCCATCCAGGCACAGCCTCCTTCCTCTCTCCCCATGCAGGCACAGCCTCCTTCCTCTCTCTCCATCCAGGCACAGCCTCCTTCCTCTCTCCCCATGCAGGCACAGCCTCCTTCCTCTCTCTCCACCCAGGAACAGCCTCCTTCCTCTCTCTCCATCCAGGCACAGCCTCCTTCCTCTCTCTCCATGCAGGCACAGCCTCCTTCCTCTCTCTCCATCCAGGCACAGCCTCCTTCCTCTCTCTCCATCCAGGAACAGCCTCCTTCCTCTCTCTCCACCCAGGCACAGCCTCCTTCCTCTCTCCCCATCCAGGCACAGCCTCCTTCCTCTCTTCCCATCCTTCCTTCTCTCCTCCCCTCCTATAGGCAAGACCCACTCACAGGCACTCCAAAGACAGGCAGTATAAAGATAATAATCAATATTGATCCAGCGAGAAGGTGCGAGGGAGTGAGTGACCGGCCCTTACTTTCTGACACAATCAATGAGCTTTAGTGGATTGAGGATGGATGGAACCTCTGACTTCTTCCTGGTCGGTGACACTGCTAAAGAGATTACACCTCAGGAGCTACACGGTCATGGCCCACACACTTCCATCTCTCTCCTTCTCTCTCTCTGTCCGTCTCTCTCTCTCTCTCTCTGTCCGTCTCTCTCTCTCTCTCTCTCTCTCTCTCTCTCTCTCTCTCTCTCTCTCGCTCTGTCTGTCTCTGTCTCTCTCTCCTCTCCCCCTCACTCTCTCTCTCTCTCTCTCTCTCTCTCCTCTCTCTCTCTCTCTGTCCGTCTCTCTCTCTGTCTCTCTCCTCTCCTCTCTCTTTCCTTCCATCCGTCTCTCTCTCGCTCTGTCTGTCTCTGTCTCCCTCTCTCCTGTCTCTCTCTCCATATGATTATTGTGTGTAATGTGTGTGTGTGTGTGCCTGCCTGTGTGTGTATATATAAGGTGTGTGCTTAGGTGACTGTACACGAAACATTGGTCTCATTTTTCACACACTCCAGAGTATTGATCTGAAGGCAATATGCGGTCATCTACAGGGCAGTTACATTAGGAGAACATGACATATAAACACCTTATTGCCTCTTTACAAGGCAGTTAAGGGAAACTAGAGACACACACACACACACACACACACACACACACACACACACACACACACACACATTACAGACACCGTCAGCAGCGAAATTACATTACAAATAAATTATTATGTGGACCAACTCAATAATCATAGTAATAGCCTTGCCTCTTGAAAATCAAGTGGCCCATAACAGGTGTACCTCAGGGTATTAGTACAAAACTATTCCATAATCTCATCCTGCAAACCCTTGGGAGAAGCCATTGTCGGTGGTCCGGTCCTTCGGAATTCCATGGCCCCGTGCAGGGGGCTGTTGGGAATAGCCAAGAGCTTTGGGAGAGGCAGAACAGCTACAATCCCTCATGTTTACCTCTGACAGACCGCACCAGTCTTTCCTATTTTAATAAAGACGGGCCTCTCTATATTTACCTGCTTACCACAGCCCAGCGCCCCTGGGCCACTGCGACCTTCTGGATGTGTGTGTGTGTGCGTGTGTGTGACAGAGAGAGACAATAATGGGGACTAAAGGAGCTAGCTATGTAGAGAGATGTAGCTTCAGCTCCATCATCAGTGTGTGTGTTCAGCATTGTAGATGTACAGCGTGACCAAATGGATCGTGTGTGTGTGTGTGTGTGTGTGTGTGTGTCCTGGCCATATTGGAATATATACTTGTCTGATAGAGACCACTATGTGTCAGTGAGCAGTATGCGTATCTGTGTGTGTGTGCTTATCCGTCTGTGTATATCTGTCTGTGTGTGTATCCTTGTGCAGTGTGTGTGTGTCCATTTTAGGATGAGATGAAGATTCAGCTGTGTGGATGAGAGCGCAGGATTAGTGATGACAGCAGAGAACGCAGTATCCCATCATTCCATGTCCAGCGAGCGGCCGTTCCGCCGGTGACATGGTACCCTGAGGGAAGGCCAGTTCTGCCCCGTCAGGGAGCATTATGGGAAGATGGATGTGGCACAGAGGGAACACCCTTAATGGTATCTCTATCTATCTATCTATCTATCTATCTATCTATCTATCTATCTATCCCTATCTCTCTCTCTCTTTCTCTAGCTCTCTCTCTATCCCCTTCAAACCCCCCTATCCATCCCTCTCGCTCTCTCCCCCTCCCCTCTCTCTCCCCCACCCCTCTCTCTCTCCCTCCCCTCTCTCTCTCCCACCCCTCTCTCTCTCCCTCTCTCTCTCCTCTCTCTCTCTCTCTCTCTCTCTCTCTCTTTCTCTCTCTCTCCCCTCTCTCTCTGGCCTGTGTGTAGTTCTTGGTCTTCTCCATTGCCTCAGATTGAAACAGACACACATCAAAAATATCACATTATAAACTGAGCGGTTCGAGCCCTAAATGCTGATTGGTTGAAAGCTGTGGCCCAGCGTCGTCTGGGTTTGGCCGGTGTAGGCCGTCATTGTTAACAAGAATTAGTTCTTAACTGACTTGCCTAGTTAAATAAAGGTTAAATAAAATAAAATATGACTGTATACCATGGGTATGACAAAACATGTATTTTCACTGTTCTAATTACGTTGGTAACCAGTTTATAATAGCAATGAGGCACCTCGGGGGTTTGTGGTAAACGGCCAATATACCACGGCTAAGGGCTGTAACCAAAGAACAGCCATTAGCCGTGTGGTATATTGGCCATTTACCACAAACCCCTGAGGTGCCTCATTGCTTAAATATACCATTAGCTCCTATTGTTCTCTCCCCTCTGCTTTGTATATTCTACACCATGGAGACGTCCTGTTCCTGACGTGGCTGATTCCTAGCAGTGTTCTACTGGAGTTACACCAGAAAATAGCCCTCTCTCACCAACACTCCCTCTCTCACCAACACCCCCTCTCTCACCAACACTCCCTCTCTCACCAACACTCCCTTTCTCACCAACACACCCTCTCTCACCAACACACCCTCTCTCACCAACACCCCCTCTCTCACCAACACCCCCTCTCTCACCAACACACCCTCTCTCACCAACACACCCTCTCTCACCAACACCCCCTCTCTCACCAACACACCCTCTCTCACCAACACACCCTCTCTCACCAACACACCCTTTCTCACCAACACCCCCTCTCTCACCAACACACCCTCTCTCACCAATACACCCTCTCTCACCAACACACCCTTTCTCACCAACACACCCTCTCTCACCAACACTCCCTTTCTCACCAACACACCCTCTCTCACCAACACACCCTTTCTCACCAACACACCCTCTCTCACCAACACACCCTTTCTCACCAACACTCCCTTTCTCACCAACACACCCTCTCTCACCAACACACCCTCTCTCACCAACACTCGCTCTCTCACCAACACTCCCTTTCTCACCAACACACCCTCTCTCACCAACACCCCCTCTCTCACCAACACTCCCTCTCTCACCAACACTCGCTCTCTCACCAACACTCCCTTTCTCACCAACACACCCTCTCTCACCAACACTCCCTCTCTCACCAACACTCCCTCTCTCACCAACACTCGCTCTCTCACCAACACTCTCTCTCACCAACACTCCCTCTCTCACCAACACGCCCTCTCTCACCAACACTCGCTCTCTCACCAACACTCCCTCTCTCACCAACACTCCCTCTCTCACCAACACTCCCTCTCTCACCAACACTCTCTTTCACCAACACTCCCTTTCTCACCAACACTCCCACTCCCTCTCTCACCAACACTCGCTCTCTCACCAACACACCCTCTCTCACCAACACTCCCTCTCTCACCAACACTCCCTCTCTCACCAACACTCCCACTCCCTCTCTCACCAACACTCGCTCTCTCACCAACACTCCCTCTCTCACCAACACTCCCTCTCTCACCAACACTCCCTCTCTCACCAACACTCTCTTTCACCAACACTCCCTTTCTCACCAACACACCCTCTCTCACCAACACTCCCCCTCTCACCAACACTCCCTCTCTCACCAACACTCCCTCTCTCACCAACACTCCCACTCCCTCTCTCACCAACACTCCCTCTCTCACCAACACTCGCTCTCTCACCAACACTCTCTCTCACCAACACTCCCCCTCTCACCAACACTCCCTCTCTCACCAACACTCCCTCTCTCACCAACACTCCCTCTCTCACCAACACTCCCTCTCTTAAACTCCCTCATACACACACACAACACACATTGCCGGGCCTGGGCTCTACTCCTCTCATCTCTAAACTAACTAATTATGGGTGATTATGTAGCTGGAATGTGTCTGAGCTTCAGGAGAGAAACATTGCACCACTCACCACCTAATCAGTGAGCCCTTGCATGCTAAATGATCGCTCGCTCTCTCTCTTTCTATCTCTCTCTCCCGTAGTTTCTCTTTTTCCTACCCTCCCTCCCATCTCCACACACTTTCTAACTGTTCCATTAACATAGATAGGGATGAGTCATTATGTCAATTGACCATGAAAAAAGCCTTAAACAGGGACTTAGATAATGGATCATTATTATATTACTGGCCTTGATTGGCTCTTACTAGCTGTAGTTTGATGTAGCTGGATCGGTTCTATATTAGCAGAGTGGGGTTGTAGAAATCTAGAACCCTCAAGATCGGATTGGCCCACTGAGCTGAAGCCTAGGCATTAAGCTGCTAGCGAACACAAGTCTTCGGGTCTCAAGCAAAGTTACTCATGATGCGAGTCTACTTCTCCCAGGCTTTTTGACACAAAGCAGGAACCACCATCCTCACAAGTTTTAAAGCACAAGAAAAAGGAAGGGTGTTCTTCGTCGCCACTAATCACAGATCCAGAATCAGTTTACCCTACTGCCAATCCTCCCCCTCATCCATGAGGGGGAGAAACATATCTGATCCTGTAAACATTCCTTATCCCAGGATACTTCAACGAGTGACTATCCGGGAGAATAAAGAAATAGGAGAACTGTGTTGCTGCGTAAATCTGATAGATTTATTGACGGGACAAACAAACAATAGGCTTACGTTTTGGCATGAATCGCCTTCTTAAGAGCCTTGAGTAAGAAAACTGTGGGAGGCATCTATATACCCTTGCAGGGGAGTGTCTCACTCATGTCAAGCATAGATGTCAATAGCATCAATACTGTCAGTAGTAGTAGCAACTACACTGGTTATTCTTGCTTCTACATCTGCATTGCTTGCTGTTTGGGGTTTTTAGGCTGGGTTTCTGTAAAGCACTTTGTGACATTAGTTGATGTAAGAAGGGCTTTGTAAATAAATACATTTATTCAAAAAAGAGTATTCCTACACATACATTCCACAAAAGACAGAAATATACAAAGGAAAACGTATTTGCAAAAATCTGATCCTGTATCAGTGCTTAGGACCGTGTGGCTGTGGCAGAGACAGATGGGCCTCTGCGGGAGTGATGCCTCCTGGGTATTTAGAGCCCAACCTGCGGGGTCCGGTGGAACCGCCAGGCGTCAGCCCTGTTACCCGTTACCGTCAGGCACCCACCGGTGATTATTTACAATGCGGACCACAGCCGGCTACTCGTCGTCGTGGGAACCGGGGTGTGATGGATTCTGACAGGACTGATGATCATCACTGAGAGTAATTAATATAATGAAGAGCTACTGAGCATGTGCAGGAGAGGGTGATGAATAGAGTTCACGGCCCATCGTTACTCACAGGTGACAGAGAGGGAGAGGGAGGGAGAGAAGGAGAGAGCGGTAGATAGGGGAAAGAGAAAGACTGTACAATAACAACATGCAAAATGAGACAGAGAGGGAGAGGTGGAGGGAGAAAGAGAGAGAGGGAGAGGTGGAGGGAGAAAGAGAGATAGCGATATGGATAACGAGAGATAGGGAGATGGAGAAAGAGATAGGTAGATGGAGAAAGAGAGATAGGGAGATGGATAACGAGAGATAGGGAGATGGAGAGAGGGAGATGGATAACGAGAGATAGGGAGATGAGAGATAGGGAGATGGAGAAAGAGAGATAGGGAGATGGATAATGAGAATTAGGGAGAGGGAGAGATAGGGCGATGGATAACGAGAGATAGGGAGATGGAGAGAGAGGGAGATGGATAACGAGAGATAGGGAGATGGAGAGATATGGAGATGGATAACGAGAGATAGGGAGATGGAGAGATAGGGAGATGGATAACGAGAGATAGGGAGATGGAGAGATATGGAGATGGAGAGATATGGAGATGGATAACGGGAGATAGGGAGATGGAGAGATAGGGAGATGGATAACGAGAGATAGGGAGATGGAGAGATAGGGAGATGGATAACGAGAGATAGGGAGATGGAGAGATAGGGAGATGGATAACGAGAGATAGGGAGATGGAGAGATAGGGAGATGGAGAGATATGGAGATGGATAACGAGAGATAGGGAGATGGAGAGATGAGGAGATGGATAACGAGAGATAGGGAGATGAAAGATAGGGCGATGGAGAACGAGAGATAGGGAGATGGAGAACGAGAGATAGGGAGATGCAGAAAGAGAGATAGGGAGATCGAGAGAGAGATAGGGAGATGGATAACGAGAGATAGGGAGATGGAGAGATAGGGAGATGGATAACGAGAGATAGGGAGAGGGAGAAAGAGAGATAGGGAGAAAGAGAGATAGGGAGAGAGAGTGAGGGAGAACGAGAGAGTAACTACACACAAAGGGGAAAGAGGAAAGAGATCCACATCAGGGAGAGAGATGAATGAGAGTCTAACAGAGAGAACGAAAGAGTGAGAGCGAAATAGAGGGCGAGGGAGAGAGAGAAAAAGAGAGTACCACAATGCATAATGAGAGGGGACAGGTACATACAAACCCCCCACCCACCCCACTGTAATGTACTCATGTGGTTGAGTAGTGACCTCATAACCCACCAGCGGGGTCGATGCATCATAACTGTTCAGTTCATCCTCATAAATATCCTAATGATGATTGTATAGGAGTGTAATTAGGCTGTGTTGTGTGCTTCTTGTCAGTGGTGAAGTGCTCTTCATGACTGAACAAAACGGTGTGGAAGTACTACGCTATATGTTATTGTGGCCTGTATGCAAAGTAGTAGGTATGATTTGTTACACTTGGCTGTACATGTGTACTGTTAGTGTAGGTTTAAATAAAGGGTGAATTTGTGGTGTGTTCATGTACAGATGTAGGATCTTAATTTGATCACTTTTGTTTCTGAGAATTTTCCTGCATAGCAGGAAAGGCAAACTTGTAGTGTATTCAAGGTTTAAAAAGGCCTCTAAAGTTTGTATTTTACACTTTAAAATGTCAGACATGATTTTCCCTAACAAAAGTGAATAAACACCTACAAAAAATGTCCATCAATTACAATCCACATAATAATTACATTTCCTGTTGCTGCAGGATTACTTTTTATAGCAAACTGGCTCAAATTAAGATCCTGCATCTGTACTTGTGCTAGACAAGTGTCCATTGTCCTTTGTTTTACCTGCCATCATGCTCTCCTTCACGCTCTCCTTCATGCTCTGATTAGGACCTCCAACAGGCTCTCATCAGGCTCTCCAACAGGCTCTCATCAGGCTCTCCAACAGGCTCTCACCAGGCTCTCACCAGGCTCTCATCAGGCTCTCATCATGCTCTCATCATGCTCTCATCAGGCTCTCCAACAGGCTCTCATCACGCTCTCCTTCATGCTCTAATTAGGACCTCCATCAGGCTCTTCAACAGGCTCTCACCAGGGTCTCATCGTGCTCTCATCGTGCTCTCATCAGGCTCTCATCATGCTCTCATCAGGCTCTCATCAGGCTCTCATCAGGCTCTCACCAGGCTCTCATCATGCTCTCATCATGCTCTCACCAGGCTCTCATCAGGCTCTCCAACAGGCTCTCATCAGGCTCTCCAACAGGCTCTCTTCAGGCTCTCACCAGGCTCTCACCAGGCTCTCATCATGCTCTCACCAGGCTCTCATCATGCTCTCACCAGGCTCTCATCAGGCTCTCCAACAGGCTCTCATCAGGCTCTCATCAGGCTCTCACCAGGCTCTCACCAGGCTCTCATCATGCTCTCACCAGGCTCTCACCAGGCTCTCATCAGGCTCTCACCAGGCTCTCACCAGGCTCTCATCATGCTCTCATCAGGCTCTCATCATGCTCTCATCAGGCTTTCATCATGCTCTCATCAGGCTATCACCAGGCTCTCATCAGGCTCTCTCATCAGGCTCTCACTAGGCTCTCCATTTTAGGTTTATCAAAACCCACTGATTAATGAAAGAGAAGGACGAGAAAGAGATGGAGGGACAGGAAAGGGTGCAGTCACTCCATTCCAGTCACGCAGCAACTAAGACTGTATTTCTAGGTTTCTCTCTCAGTGTGTGTGTGTGTGTGTGTGTGTGTGTGTGTGTGTGTGTGTGTGTGTGTGTGTGTGTGTGTGTGTGTGTGTGTGTGTGTGTGTGTGTGTGTGTGTGTGTGTGTGTGTGTGTGTGTGTGTGTGTGTGTGTGTGTGTGTGTGAGAGAGAGAGAGAGAGAGTCGTTACGCACCACCGAGTAAGCTATTATTCCTGCTAACACACGGCCACTAATTCACCGCGTGCCACTTAACGCCGTTTGATATGAATCATGGGAAGCTTTGTAGGAGACTCGTTTCCCCCTCTTCATGAACCTAGCACTCTGTCTCCTTTAAAGAGCAAGTCGTTAAACCGCGGAGGGGAAGGATCCACCGACAGTTATTAACGGAAAAATAATGAACGTTGCTACAAACAGGAATTTATCACAGCATCTAGCGTACGAACAACTTCTGTTTAACAGAGACACGTGACGAAGGGGAAGTTAGTCCTGGATAACCCTGACATGATGGGCAACATGTCCTGGATAACCCTGACATGGTGAGCAACATGTCCTGGATAACCCTGACATGGTGAGCAACATGTCCAGGATAACCCTGACATGATGGGCAACAAGTCCAGGATAACCCTGACATGATGGGCAACATGTCCTGGATAACCCTGACATGGTGAGCAACATGTCCAGGATAACCCTGACATGATGGGCAACAAGTCCAGGATAACCCTGACATGGTGAGCAACATGTCCTGGATAATAACCCTGACATGGTGAGTAACATGTCCTGGATAACCCTGACATGATGGGTAACAAGTCCAGGATAACCCTGACATGGTGGGTAACAAGACCTGGATAACCATGACATGGTGAGCAACATGTCCGGATAACCCTGACATGGTGAGCAACATGTCCAGGATAACCCTGACATGGTGAGCAACATGTCCAGGATAACCCTGACATGGTGAGCAACATGTCCAGGATAACCCTGACATGGTGAGCAACATGTCCAGGATAACCCTGACATGGTGAGCAACATGTCCAGGATAACCCTGACATGGTGAGCAACATGTCCTGGATAACCCTGACATGGTGAGCAACATGTCCAGGATAACCCTGACATGGTGAGCAACATGTCCAGGATAACCCTGACATGGTGAGCAACATGTCCAGGATAACCCTGACATGGTGAGCAACATGTCCTGGATAACCCTGACATGGTGAGCAACATGTCCTGGATAACCCTGACATGGTGAGCAACATGTCCAGGATAACCCTGACATGGTGAGCAACATGTCCAGGATAACCCTGACATGGTGAGCAACATGTCCAGGATAACCCTGACATGGTGAGCAACATGTCCAGGATAACCCTGACATGGTGAGTAACACGCCCTGGATAACCCTGACATGGTGAGCAACATGTCCAGGATAACCCTGACATGGTGAGCAACATGTCCAGGATAACCCTGACATGATGGGCAACAAGTCCAGGATAACCCTGACATGGTGGGTAACAAGTCCAGGATAACCCTGACATGGTGAGCAACATGTCCTGGATAACCCTGACATGGTGGGCAACACGCCCTGGATAACCCTGACATGATGGGTAACACGTCCTGGATAACCCTGACATGGTGAGCAACATGTCCTGGATAACCCTGACATGGTGGGCAACATGTCCTGGATAACCCTGACATGGTGAGTAACATGTCCAGGATAACCCTGACATGGTGGGCAACACGCCCTGGATAACCCTGACATGGTGGGTAACAAGTCCAGGATAACCCTGACATGGTGAGCAACATGTCCAGGATAACCCTGACATGGTGGGCAACATGTCCTGGATAACCCTGACATGGTGAGCAACATGTCCAGGATAACCCTGACATGGTGAGCAACATGTCCTGGATAACCCTGACATGGTGGGCAACACGCCCTGGATAACCCTGACATGGTGGGTAACAAGTCCTGGATAACCCTGACATGGTGAGCAACATGTCCAGGATAACCCTGACATGGTGAGCAACATGTCCTGGATAACCCTGACATGGTGGGCAACATGTCCTGGATAACCCTGACATGGTGGGCAACACGCCCTGGATAACCCTGACATGGTGGGTAACAAGTCCTGGATAACCCTGACATGGTGAGCAACATGTCCAGGATAACCCTGACATGGTGAGCAACATGTCCTGGATAACCCTGACATGGTGGGTAACAAGTCCTGGATAACCCTGACATGGTGAGCAACATGTCCAGGATAACCCTGACATGGTGGGCAACACGCCCTGGATAACCCTGACATGGTGGGTAACAAGTCCTGGATAACCCTGACATGGTGAGCAACATGTCCAGGATAACCCTGACATGGTGGGCAACAAGTCCTGGATAGCCCTGACATGGTGGTCAACAAGCCCCGGATAGCCCTGACATAGTGGGCAACAAGCCCTGGATAACCCTGACATGGTGGGAAACAAGCCCTGGATAGCCCTGACATGGTGGGCAACAAGCCCTGGATAACCCTGACATGGTGGGCAACAAGCCCTGGATAACCCTGACATGGTGGGCAACAAGCCCTGGATAGCCCTGACATGGTGGGCAACAAGCCCTGGATAGCCCTGACATGGTGGGCAACAAGCCCTGGATAACCCTGACATGGTGGGCAACATGCCCTGGATAACCCTGACATGGTGGGCAACAAGCCCTGGATAGCCCTGACATAGTGGGCAACAAGCCCTGGATAGCCCTGACATAGTGGGCAACAAGCCCTGGATAGCCCTGACATAGTGGGCAACAAGCCCTGGATAGCCCTGACATAGTGGGCAACAAGCCCTGGATAGCCCTGACATAGTGGGCAACAAGCCCTGGATAGCCCTGACATAGTGGGCAACAAGTCCTGGATAGCCCTGACATAGTGGGCAACAAGCCCTGGATAGCCCTGACATGGTGGGCAACAAGCCCTGGATAGCCCTGACATGGTGGGCAACAAGCCCTGGATAACCCTGACATGGTGGGCAACATGCCCTGGATAACCCTGACATGGTTGGCAACAAGCCCTGGATAGCCCTGACATAGTGGGCAACAAGCCCTGGATAGCCCTGACATAGTGGGCAACAAGCCCTGGATAGCCCTGACATAGTGGGCAACAAGCCCTGGATAGCCCTGACATAGTGGGCAACAAGCCCTGGATATCCCTGACATAGTGGGCAACAAGCCCTGGATAGCCCTGACATAGTGGGCAACAAGCCCTGGATAGCCCTGACATAGTGGGCAACAAGCCCTGGATAGCCCTGACATAGTGGGCAACAAGCCCTGGATAGCCCTGACATAGTGGGCAACAAGCCCTGGATAGCCCTGACATAGTGGGCAACAAGCCCTGGATAGCCCTGATATAGTGGGCAACAAGCCCTGGATAGCCCTGACATAGTGGGCAACAAGCCCTGGATAGCCCTGACATGGTGGGCAACAAGCCCTGCATAGCCCTGACATAGTGGGCAACAAGCCCTGGATAGCCCTGACATAGTGGGCAACAAGCCCTGGATAGCCCTGACATAGTGGGCATGCAATGGTAGAACTTAGTAGGGCTCATAAGAGTCACACTGGGTGTTCAGGTTTCTGGGGAAGGCTATAAGTCAAAAGGAAGCCAGGGCTATCCAGAGCGAGGTGGGAACAGTACCATGTTGCTGTTTTTAACAAATACAGACCACTGCTCAGACAGCTGAATAACTACAGCAACAAATATACATCCAAAGCCCACTGTTCCTGTCCCACCACTGGTTGACTGGCTGAGGCAGGGTGAGGCCGTGCAGACTGGTCCTGTTTCCCAAACGGCACCCTAATCCCTACGTAGTGCACTACTTTTGACCATGTCCCATAGGTGAATAGGGTAACATTTGGGCCTGGGGCAGGCCGTTCTAGCCTACAGACGTCAGCACGCGGCCGGGCTCACCACGGCTCCTTTATAGTGCTCTTTCATGTCCTCTTAATGAGGAAACCACCGGCTCCAAACGGATTAAAACAATCAAATATGAATCAGATCAGAGGTTAGAAGGTTAGGGCTGCTACAGTAGGGTGTAGCCTGGACTGGTATAGACTGACCACAGACAGACTGTCCCCTGGCCAGCACATGCAGATGCTACTGGACTGGTATAGACTGACCACAGACAGACTGTTCCCTGGCCAGCACATGCAGATGCTACTGGACTGGTATAGACTGACCACAGACAGAGTGTTCCCTGGCCAGCACATGCAGATGCTACTGGACTGGTATAGACTGACCACAGACAGACTGTTCCCTGGCCAGCACATGCAGATGCTACTGGACTGGTATAGACTGACCACAGACAGACTGTTCCCTGGCCAGCACATGCAGATGCTACTGGACTGGTATAGACTGACCACAGACAGACTGTCCCCTGGCCAGCACATGCAGATGCTACTGGACTGGTATAGACTGACCAAAGACAGAGTGTTCCCTGGCCAGCACATGCAGATGCTACTGGACTGGTATAGACTGACCACAGACAGACTGTTCCCTGGCCAGCACATGCAGATGCTACTGGACTGGTATAGACTGACCACAGACAGACTGTTCCCTGGCCAGCACATGCAGATGCTACTGGACTGGTATAGACTGACCACAGACAGACTGTTCCCTGGCCAGCACATGCAGATGCTACTGGACTGGTATAGACTGACCACAGACAGAGTGTTCCCTGGCCAGCACATGCAGATGCTACTGGACTAGTATAGACTGACCACAGACAGACTGTTCCCTGGCCAGCACATGCAGATGCTACTGGACTGGTATAGACTGACCACAGACAGACTGTCCCCTGGCCAGCACATGCAGATGCTACTGGACTGGTATAGACTGACCAAAGACAGAGTGTTCCCTGGCCAGCACATGCAGATGCTACTGGACTGGTATAGACTGACCACAGACAGACTGTTCCCTGGCCAGCACATGCAGATGCTACTGGACTGGTATAGACTGACCACAGACAGACTGTCCCCTGGCCAGCACATGCAGATGCTACTGGACTGGTATAGACTGACCAAAGACAGAGTGTTCCCTGGCCAGCACATGCAGATGCTACTGGACTGGAGTGGACTGTCTAACATGTTGGTGGCCTCAATAACAAACCAAAGATTAGGGTGAATAAGTAGTACATTTATGTTTGACCCACCATGAAACAGTGTTTCTATGCACAACTGTCTTCCGCTTCTCCTTCGACCCAGTAGGGTTTAGCCACGAGCCACCAGTGTGTGCAAATCCACCTTTAACACTGAAGTGACCATAGCTTCAACATGAAGACCACCCGGGCTCACCTGCACTGGGTGCTTTCTGACAGCCGGACACTCTAGTGTTCCCTGTTTGGTTGTGAGTGGCATTCTCTGTCCTCACACTCTTGTAGGCTTGGATGTGTGTTAGTTCAGGTTCAGGGCCAGGTCTGTGCTGGTCTCTGCCCCGATGGTGCACCACGTGGTAACGAGACTACAGCACTGGCTGCTGACACTGAAGAGCTCTTTTTGAGTCATTAGTGTTACCCTCTGCACATAGTCACTACACTTTTGGGGGGTGTTGCTGTAGACTTGGGTTTGGGTTAATTGGGGTTAGGGTTGGGTGTGTGCAACATTATCCTAGGGTTAGCGATACTAATGTTACTCATGGTTATAGTTCAAGTTTAGGGTCAGGCCTGTTCAGGTCTCTGCCCGGTCTGTGCTCCCCATGGCCCTGAGACTACAGCTCTGTGCCATGCCAGGCCTCAGCCCTGTGGTCGCCTGCCTGCCTGTCTGTTGTTCCATTGTTCTTCTCAAGCGCTCTACCAGAAGCTCGTATAACGCCCGGCGTCACAGGGAGAAATAGGAGCACTAATGTCAGAATGATGCCCTTATTTCCATCATTACAATGAAACGGAAGGGAAAAAAACATGGCTTGGTTATTCATTTTGTTTCGGTATAGTGTTATTTTGTTGTTGTGTGTTTTATTAAGGTGGTGCCGTCTAAAGTGCCAGTCAGACATTGCTGTAGCTGAAGCAGACTGTGGCTAGCCCTGACAGAGGTACATGTGGTATTGTTGGGTTGTGATTCACACTGTTAGCCTTAGTCAATAACGATCAACATGTTTCCCCTGCGATGATCAATAAGCCAATCCTTTAGCAGAGCTATGCAGTCTACCTGTTTAGAGATTTTTTATGGACCATTCAATATGAATATATATATATTTTTAGGACATTTACATTTAAAATTGCGACATGTAGCCAACATCGGCCTAACCTTAATTTAAACAGCTGCCATGGTTACAGTTACAGCAGGATGAGGATCTCATAAAGATAGAGAGGCTGTTGAGATTAGAGAGAACCTCCACTTTATTTCAGACAGTAGTGTGATAGTCTTCACAAGACAGACAGACAGAGACCGAGGGAGAAAGACAGGGAGGTGTTCTACTAACAGACAGACAGGACAGACAGAGACCGAGAGAGAAAGACAGGGAGGTGTTCTACTAACAGACAGACAGAGACCGAGAGAGAAAGACAGAGAGGTGTTCTACTATTAGAGACAGCCAGAGATCGAGAGAGAAAGACAGAGAGGTGTTCTACTATTAGAGACAGCCAGAGACCGAGAGAGAAAGACAGGGAGGTGTTTTACTAACAGACAGACAGAGACCGAGAGAGAAAGACAGAGAGGTGTTCTACTATTAGAGACAGCCAGAGACCGAGAGAGAAAGACAGAGAGGTGTTCTACTATTAGAGACAGCCAGAGACCGAGAGAGAAAGACAGAGAAGTGTTCTACTATTAGAGAGAGCCAGAGACCGAGAGAGAAAGACAGAGAAGTGTTCTACTATTAGAGACAGCCACAGACCGAGAAAGAAAGACAGAGAGGTGTTCTACTATTAGAGACAGCCAGAGACCGAGAGAGAAAGACAGAGAGGTGTTCTACTATTAGAGACAGCCAGAGACCGAGAGAGAAAGACAGAGAGGTGTTCTACTATTAGAGACAGACAGAGACCGAGAGAGAAAGACAGAGAGGTGTTCTACTAACAGACAGACAGAGACCGAGAGAGAAAGACAGAGAGGTGTTCTACTATTAGAGACAGCTAGAGACCGAGAGAGAAAGACAGAGAGGTGTTCTACTATTAGAGACAGCCAGAGACCGAGAGAGAAAGACAGAGGTGTTCTACTATTAGAGACAGCTAGAGACCGAGAAAGACAGAGAGGTGTTCTACTATTAGAGACAGCTAGAGACCGAGAGAGAAAGACAGAGAGGTGTTCTACTATTAGAGACAGCCAGAGACCGAGAAAGAAAGACAGAGAGGTGTTCTACTATTAGAGACAGCCAGAGACCGAGAAAGAAAGACAGAGAGGTGTTCTACTATTAGAGACAGCTAGAGACCGAGAAAGAAAGACAGAGAGGTGTTCTACTATTAGAGACAGCCAGAGACCGAGAGAGAAAGACAGAGAGGTGTTCTACTATTAGAGACAGCCAGAGACTGAGAAAGAAAGACAGAGAGGTGTTCTACTATTAGAGACAGCTAGAGACCGAGAGAGAAAGACAGAGAGGTGTTCTACTATTAGAGACAGCCAATGACCGAGAGAGAAAGACAGAGAGGTGTTCTACTATTAGAGACAGCCAGAGACCGAGAGAGAAAGAGAGAGGTGTTCTACTATTAGAGACAGCTAGAGACCGAGAGAGAAAGACAGAGAGGTGTTCTACTATTAGAGACAGCCAGAGACCGAGAAAGAAAGACATAGAGGTGTTCTACTATTAGAGACAGCTAGAGACTGAGAGAGAAAAACAGAGAGGTGTTCTACTATTAGAGACAGCTAGAGACCGAGAAAGAAAGACAGAGAGGTGTTCTACTATTAGAGACAGCTAGAGACCGAGAAAGAAAGACAGAGAGGTGTTCTACTATTAGAGACAGCCAGAGACCGAGAGAGAAAGACAGAGAGGTGTTCTACTATTAGAGACAGCTAGAGACCGAGAGAGAAAGACAGAGAGGTGTTCTACTATTAGAGACAGCCAGAGACCGAGAAAGAAAGACAGAGAGGTGTTCTACTATTAGAGACAGCTAGAGACTGAGAGAGAAAGACAGAGAGGTGTTCTACTATTAGAGATAGCCGGAGACCGAGAAAGAAAGACAGAGAGGTGTTCTACTATTAGAGACAGCCAGAGACCGAGAGAGAAAGACAGAGAGGTGTTCTACTATTAGAGACAGCTAGAGACCGAGAGAGAAAGATAGAGAGGTGTTCTACTATTAGAGACAGCCAGAGACCGAGAAAGACAGAGAGGTGTTCTACTATTAGAGACAGCCAGAGACCGAGAGAGAAAGACAGAGAGGTGTTCTACTATTAGAGACAGCTAGAGACCGAGAGAGAAAGACAGAGAGGTGTTCTACTAACAGACAGACAGGACAGACAGAGACCGAGAGAGAAAGACAGAGAGGTGTTCTACTAACAGATGCTCTAGTAATGTACAGCGAAAAGTAACAAATGTGACAACGAGGATTCTCTGGTTCTCCTTAATACATATAACAAATAAATATACATTATGTAGATGCACTCAAGGCGAGATAAAGCCTACCCTAGGTGGAATTTTACAGACATTCTGCATGTTCTGAGCAACAGACAGAAAGAAGAGGGGGAAAGAGAAGAGGGGATGGAAAGAGAGAGAGCAAGGGAGAATGACCAAGCATGAAAAGAGAGGAGAAGTAAACGAAAACAACGAAGGAGAGGTACTGAGCATTTTGACAGATTGTACCTTTTTACTAACAGAATGTTCCATTCGTGATGAAAATTAATTTACAGATGTATAGTAAAACAGAAGCTGAGATTACAGTATAGTAAAACTGAAACTGAAACTACAATAAATGAGGTATATGAAAAGGACCAACTGGCCCCGTGCCACACCGATTGGTCAGAGTGACCAGGGAGCTGCTGCCAATCACAGTACTGGACAGTAGTAGTGAGTCTCTCCAATGAGAAGTGAGCATGGTGGATGTGGCAATTTTTTTTACACAAACACCACTGGACTCTCGAGTTGAAAACACATGACTGAATGAAAAAGTTAATAAATGGATGGACAGTGAATGAAGAAATAATGGAAGGATGTCTACATTAGTAAATCATTTCTAGCACATCCCCTTTCTCCCAAATCTTAGAACGGTCACATGTATCTGTGAGACAGAGGTCAGTGGTATGCCCTTCCCTAATTGTCTTGATCTCTATGGGGTCTTCAATGTCATCATCATAATTCAAATAAGGCTACTGCTGAACAGGTGGGATGTAGTCAGTCTCTCAAACATATCTATTGTCGTTCACCCAGACTAAACCATGGAGGACTCCTGCTGCAATTCTGCTTGTTTCTGACAGAGGCAGGATCATCGGTTGTAACGTGGGCAAGAAAAACAAATTGTCTGGAGCTCTATGGGGTTTTCTAACCACAGATCTAGAACCCAAGCACCTACCCCCAATCCTAACCTTAACCATTAGGGGGATGAAATCATACCTGACCCTGGATGAGCTGTTAAAAGTTAAATTCTATCGCAATTTCTCGTGCCCATCTGATACCCACCCTTTCCTCAGCCAACGTGGGACAGAGGGAGAGGAGAATGAAGTCGCTCTTAGACACTGATCCAAGATCAGTTTAGAGTTGTAGGTACTGGGGGAGTAGGGATGTGGCTGGGGGTACTGGGGGAGTAGGGGTGTGGCTGAGGATACTGGGGGAGTAGGGGTGTGGCTGAGGGTACTGGGGGAGTAGGGGTGTAGCTGGGGGTACTGGGGGAGTAGAAGTGTGTCTGGGGGTACTGGGGGAGTAAGGGTGTGGCTGGGGGTACTGGGGGAGTAGGGGTGTGGCTGAGGGTACTGGGGGAGTAGGGGTGTAGCTGGGGGTACTGGGGGAGTAGAAGTGTGTCTGGGGGTACTGGGGGAGTAGGGGTGTGGCTGGGGGTCCTAGGGTAGTAGGAGTGTAGCTGGGGGTACTGGGGGATTAGGGGTGTGGCTGAGGGTACAGGGGTAGTAGGAGTGTGGCTGGGGGTACTGGGGGAGTAGGGGTGTGGCTGAGGGTAATGGGGGAGTAGGGGTGTAGCTGAGGGTACTGGGGGAGTAGGAGTGTAGCTGGGGGTACTGGGGGAGTAGCGGTGTGGCTGAGGGTACTGGGGGAGTAGGAGTGTAGCTGGGTGTACTGGGGGAGTAACAGTGTAGCTGAGGGTACTGGGGGAGTAGAGGTGTTGCTGGGGGTACTGGGGGAGTAGGGGTGTGGCTGAGGGTACTGGGGGAGTAGGGGTGTAGCTGGAGGTACTGGGGGAGTAGGGGTGTGGCTGAGGGTACTGGGGGAGTAGGAGTGTAGCTGGGTTTACTGGGGGAGTAGGGGTGTGGCTGGGGGTACTGGGGGAGTAGGGGTGTGGCTGAGGGTACTGGGGGAGTAGGAGTGTAGCTGAGGTTACAGGGGGAGTAGGAGTGTAGCTGGGGGTACTGGGGGAGTAGGAGTGTAGCTGGGGGTACTGGGGGAGTAGGGGTGTGGCTGAGGGTACTGGGGGAGTAGGAGTGTAGCTGGGGGTACTGGGGGATTAGGAGTGTGGATCGGGGTACTGGGGAAGTAGGACTGTAGCTGGGGGTACTGGGGGAGTAGGAGTGTGGCTGGGTGTACTGGGGTAGTAGGGGTGTGGCTGAGGGTACTGGGGGAGTAGGGGTGTAGCTGGGGATACTGGGGGAGTAGGAGTGTAGCTGGGGGTACTGGGGGAGTAGGGGTGTGGCTGAGGGTACTGGGGGAGTAGGAGTGTAGATGGGGATACTGGGGGAGTAGGAGTGTAGCTGTGGGTACTGGGGGAATAGGGGTGTGGCTGAGGGTACTGGGGGAGTAGGAGTGTAGATGTGGGTACTGGGGGAGTAGGGGTGTGGCTGAGGGTACTGGAGGAGTAGGGGTGTAGCTGGGGGTACTGGGGGAGTAGGGGTGTAGCTGGGGGTACTGGGGGAGTAGGGGTGTAGCTGGGGGTACTGGGGGAGTAGGGGTGTAGCTGGGGATACTGGCGGAGTAGGGGTGTGGCTGAGGGTACTGGGGGAGTAGGGGTGTAGCTGGGGGTACTGGGGGAGTAGGGGTGTAGCTGGGGATACTGGGGGAGTAGGGGTGTGGCTGAGGGTCCTGGGGGAGTAGGGGTGTAGCTGGGGGTACTGGGGGAGTAGGGGTGTAGCTGGGGGTACTGGGGGAGTAGGGGTGTAGCTGGGGGTACTGGGGGAGTAGGGGTGTAGCTGGGGATACTGGCGGAGTAGGGGTGTGGCTGAGGGTACTGGGGGAGTAGGGGTGTAGCTGGGGGTACTGGGGGAGTAGGGGTGTAGCTGGGGATACTGGGGGAGTAGGGGTGTAGCTGGGGATACTGGCGGAGTAGGGGTGTGGCTGAGGGTACTGGGGGAGTAGGGGTGTAGCTGGGGGTACTGGGGGAGTAGGGGTGTGGCTGAGGGTACTGGGGGAGTAGGGGTGTAGCTGGGGGTACTGGGGGAGTAGGGGTGTGGCTGAGGGTACTGGGGGAGTAGGAGTGTGGCTGGGGGTACTGGGGGAGTAAAAGCGTGGCTGGGGGTACTGGGGGAGTAGGAGTGTAGCTGGGGGTACTGGGAGAGTAGGGTTGTAGCTGGGGGTACTGGGGAAGTAGGAGTGTAGCTTGGGGTACTGGGTGAGTAGGGATGTGGCTGAGGGTACTGGGGGAGTAGGAGTGTAGCTGGGGGTACTGGGGGAGTAGGAGTGTGGCTGGGGTCCTAGGGTAGTAGGAGTGTAGCTGGGGGTACTGGGGGAGTAGGCGTGTGGCTGGGGGTACTGGGGGAGTAGGAGTGTAGCTGGGGGTACTGGGGGAGTAGGAGTGTGGCTGGGGGTACTGGGGGAGTAGGAGTGTGGCTAGGGGTACTGGTGGAGTAGGAGTGTGGCTGGGGGTACTGGGGGAGTAGGAGTGTAGCTGGGGGTACTGGGGGAGTAGGGATGTGGCTGAGGGTACTGGGGGAGTAGGAGTGTAGCTGGTGGTACTGGGGGAGTAGGAGTGTGGCTGGGGGTACTGGGGGAGTAGGAGTGTAGCTGGGGGTACTGGGGGAGTAGGAGTGTGGCTGGGGGTACTGGGGGAGTAGGAGTGTAGCTTGGGGTACTGGGGGAGTAGGAGTGTGGCTGGGGGTACTGGGGGAGTAGGAGTGTAGCTGGTGGTACTGGGGGAGTAGGAGTGTGGCTGGGGGTACTGGGGGAGTAGGAGTGTGGCTGGGGGTACTGGGGGAGTAGGAGTGTAGCTGGTGGTACTGGGGGAGTAGGAGTGTGGCTGGGGGTACTGGGGGAGTAGGAGTGTGGCTGGGGGTACTGGGGGTGTAGGAGTGTAACTGAGGGTACTGGCGGAGTAGGAGTGTAGCTGGGGGTACTTGGGGAGTAGGGGTGTGGCTGAGGGTACTGGGGGAGTAGGGGTGTAGATGGGGGTACTGGGGGAGTAGGAGTGTGGCTGGGGGTACTGGGGGAGTAGGGGTGTAGCTGGGGGTACTGGGGGAGTAGGGGTGTGGCTGAGGGTACTGGGGGAGTAGGGGTGTAGATGGGGGTACTGGGGGAGTAGGAGTGTGGCTGGGGGTACTGGGGGAGTAAGAGCGTGGCTGGGGGTACTGGGGGAGTAGGAGTGTAGCTTGGGGTACTGGGGGAGTAGGGATCTGGCTGAGGGTGCTGGGGTAGTAGGAGTGTGGCTGGGGGTGCTGGGGGAGTAGGAGTGTGACTTGCCAAAATTATAGATTGTTCACAAGAAATTTGTGGAGTGGTTGAAAAACAAGTTTTAACGACTCCAACCTGAGTGTATGTAATCTTCCGACTTCTACTGTATATATACATAATATGACATTTGTAATGTCTTTATTATTTTGGAACTTCTGTGAGTGTAATGTTTACTGTTCATTTTATTGTTTTTTTCACTTTTGTATATTATCTACTTCACTTGCTTTGGCAATGTTAACACATGTTTCCCATGCCAATAAAGCCCCTTGAATTGAATGAAGTGATAGCGAGAGGTAAATAGAGATAGCGAGAGATAGAGATAGCGAGAGGTAGAGATAGCGAGAGGTAGAGATAGCGAGAGGTAGAGATATAGAGATAGAGAGAGGTAGAGATAGAGAGAGGTAAAAGACAGCAACACAATTAGACCCAACCAAATCATGAGAAAATATAAGGATAATTACTTGACACATTGGGAATAGTTAGCAAATAAACAGAGCAAACTAGAATGCTATTTGGCCCTAAACAGAGAGTACAAAGTGGCACACTGTGTAAAGAACATCACGTCTTTATCGTAATGTAAAGAAAGAGAGAGAGAGAGCTGGTGAGCTATGTTAAACCCCAGGTACTGTCTCTCTCTTCTCCATCTCTCAGTGTTAATGTCTGGTTAGGTGGAGGACTGGGTAATATTGCCTAATGCAGTATTGACGTTTATCCCTCCTATACTTCATCCTCCCTCCATCACGGATGGGGACAAGTGTTTAAAGGGCACAGGGGGCCATAAACCTAGCTGACACACACAAATGTCCACACAAACGCACGACCCCTTCCCCCGTCCCATTCAACAGCAATCTGCCTCCAGAGGCAAGGGATGAAGAGAGCACTAGATAGAAGGACCAACAGCTACAGGACATGTGTGTGAGAGTGTAGAACGCCACGTGACTGAGTGTGTACTATGTAAGGTATCAGGCGTGACATCATCAGGTTAACCAACACACCCCCATATTACAGAAATATAACAGAAGGGGAAAGAAAGTGAAAAGGTGACTGCTAGGAACTAAGCCTTGAGAGTGGGTGTACTCTGTCGTCTGTCTGTGTGTCTGGTGCATAGTGCCAGTCGTCTGTCTGTGTGTCTGGTGCGTAGTGCCAGTCGTCTGTCTGTGTAGCTGGTGCGTAGTGCCAGTCGACTGTCTTTGTGTCTGGTGCGTAGTGCTAGTCGTCTGTCTGTGTGTCTGGTACGTAGTGCTAGTCGTCTGTCTGTGTGTCTGGTACGTAGTGCTAGTCGTCTGTCTGTGTGTCTGGTACATAGTGCTAGTCGTCTGTCTGTGTGTCTGGTAGGTAGTGCTAGTCGTCTGTCTGTGTGTCTGGTACGTAGTGCTAGTCGTCTGTCTGTGTGTCTGGTACGTAGTGCTAGTCGTCTGTGTGTCTGGTGCGTAGTGCTAGTCGTCTGTCTGTGTGTCTGGTGCGTAGTGCAAGTCGTCTGTCTTTGTGTCTGGTGCGTAGTGCTAGTCGTCTGTGTGTCTGGTACGTAGTGCTAGTCGTCTGTCTGTGTGTCTGGTACGTAGTGCTAGTCGTCTGTCTGTGTATCTGGTGTGTAGTGTTAGTCGTCTGTCTTTGTGTCTGGTACGTAGTGCTAGTCGTCTGTCTGTGTGTCTGGTACGTAGTGCTAGTCGTCTGTCTGTGTGTCTGGTGCGTAGTGCTAGTCGTCTGTCTTTGTGTCTGGTGCGTAGTGCTAGTCGTCTGTCTGTGTGTCTGGTACGTAGTGCTAGTCGTCTGTCTGTGTGTCTGGTGCGTAGTGCTAGTCGTCTGTCTTTGTGTCTGGTGCGTAGTGCTAGTCGTCTGTCTGTGTGTCTGGTGCGTAGTGCTAGTCGTCTGTCTGTGTGTCTGGTGCGTAGTGCTAGTCGTCTGTGTGTCTGGTGCGTAGTGCTTGTCGTCTGTGTGTCTGGTGTGTAGTGCTAGTCGTCTGTCTGTGTGTCTGGTACGTAGTGCTAGTCGTCTGTGTGTCTGGTGCGTAGTGCTAGTCGTCTGTCTGTGTGTCTGGTACGTAGTGCTAGTCGTCTGTGTGTCTGGTGCGTAGTGCAAGTCGTCTGTCTTTGTGTCTGGTACGTAGTGCTAGTCGTCTGTGTGTCTGGTACGTAGTGCTAGTCATCTGTCTGTGTGTCTGGTACGTAGTGCTAGTCGTCTGTGTGTCTGGTACGCAGTGCTAGTCGTCTGTCTGTGTGTCTGGTACGTAGTGCTAGTCGTCTGTCTGTGTGTCTGGTGCGAAGTGCTAGTCGACTGTGTGTCTGGTACGTAGTGCTAGTCGTCTGTCTGTGTGTCTGGTGCGTAGTGCAAGTCGTCTGTCTGTGTTTCTGGTGCGTAGTGCTAGTCGTCTGTCTTTGTGTCTGGTGCGTAGTGCTAGTCGTCTGTCTGTGTGTCTGGTACGTAGTGCTAGTCGTCTGTCTGTGTGTCTGGTGCGTAGTGCTAGTCGTCTGTCTTTGTGTCTGGTGCGTAGTGCTAGTCGTCTGTCTGTGTGTCTGGTGCGTAGTGCTAGTTGTCTGTCTGTGTGTCTGGTGCGTAGTGCTAGTCGTCTGTGTGTCTGGTGCGTAGTGCTTGTCGTCTGTGTGTCTGGTGCAAAGTGCTAGTCGTCTGTCTGTGTGTCTGGTACGTAGTGCTAGTCGTATGTGTGTCTGGTGCGTAGTGCTAGTCGTCTGTCTGTGTGTCTGGTACGTAGTGCTAGTCGTCTGTGTGTCTGGTACGTAGTGCTAGTCGACTAGCTGTGTCTGGTACGTAGTGCTAGTCGTCTGTCTGTGTGTCTGGTACGTAGTGCTAGTCGTCTGTGTGTGTATCTGGTACGTAGTGATAGTCGTCTGTCTGTGTGTCTGGTACGTAGTGCTAGTCGTCTGTCTGTGTGTCTGGTACGTAGTGCTAGTCAACTGTCTGTGTCTGGTACGTAGTGCTAGTCGTCTGTCTGTGTGTCTGGTACGTAGTGCTAGTCGTCTGTGTGTGTGTCTGGTACGTAGTGATAGTCGTCTGTCTGTGTGTCTGGTACGTAGTGCTAGTCGTCTGTCTGTGTGTCTGGTACGTAGTGCTAGTCGTCTGTGTGTCTGGTGCGTAGTGCAAGTCTTCTGTCTGTGTGTCTGGTGCATAGTGCTAGTCGACTGTCTGTGTGTCTGGTGCGTAGTGCCAGTCGTCTGTCTTTGTAGCTGGTGTGTAGTGCTAGTCGTCTGTCTGTGTGTCTGGTGCGTAGTGCTAGTCTGTGTTGTAACGGTTTTAAAGACATTTGCCACATCAAGCCCTGTCCGTCTCACCCTAGCATAGCTTACAGAACCATAACTCTATTCTGCTCTCAATATGACTATTAAAACATCCTGGCTCCTTAAGGACAGAATATGGGGTTCCTAGGCCTGCCAGTCCTCCCTCCTTCCACCTGGCTCTCATTCTACCATTACTGCCAGAGCTTTTATTGGCTGTCTACTAACTAATTAAGACTGGGACTTACATTTATTCTCCCTCTCCCATCTCTTTCTTTCTCTCAATATATTTTACACAAACATTTTCTTCTCTTTCTTCTCACTCAATGTTCACATCTTTTTCTCGATCTCTCCCTGGTTTTTACAGTGTGTTTTGGAAATGTGGGATAAGTGACAATGCGTGTGTGTGTTTGCTTGTTTTTTATGGAAGTCTCACTCATGGTGGCTTTTTCAGTTTATGTCTGTATTATTGTCCTGCTGCCACACTCCTTCACTCCCCCTCCTTCTCTCATTCCCTCGCTCCATCCTGCCCCAGCCGACACCTCCTCCTCTCATTCCCTCGCTCCATCCTGCCCCAGCCGACACCTCCTCCTCTCATTCCCTCGCTCCATCCTGCCCTAGCCGACACCTCTTCCTCTCATTCCCTCGTTCCATACTGCCCCAGCCGACACCTCCTCCTCTCATTCCCTCGCTCCATCCTGCCCTAGCCGACACCTCCTCCTCTCATTCCCTCGCTCCATCCTGCCCCAGCCGACACCTCCTCCTCTCATTCCCTCGTTTCATCCTGCCCTAGCCGACACCTCTTCCTCTCATTCCCTCGTTCCATACTGCCCCAGCCGACACCTCCTCGTCTCATTCCCTCGTTCCATCCTACCCCAGCTGACACCTCCTACTCTCATTCCCTCGTTCCATCCTGCCCCAGCTGACACCTCCTCCTCTCATTCCCTCGCTCCATCCTGCCCTAGCCGACACCTCCTCCTCTCATTCCCTCGCTGTATCCTGCCCTAGCCGACACCTCCTCCTCTCATTCCCTCGTTCCATCCTGCCCCAGCCGACACCTCCTCCTCTCATTCCCTCGCTCCATCCTGCCCCAGCCGACACCTGCTCTCATTACCTCGCTCCATCCTGCCCGAGCCGACACCTCCTCCTCTCATTCCCTCGTTCCATCCTACCCCAGCTGACACCACCTCCTCTCATTACCTCGCTCCATCCTGCCCGAGCCGACACCTCCTCCTCTCATTCCCTCGTTCCATCCTACCCCAGCTGACACCTCCTCCTCTCATTCCCTCGTTCCATCCTGCCCTAGCCGACACCTCCTCGTCTCATTCCCTCGTTCCATCCTACCCCAGCTGACACCTCCTCCTCTCATTCACTCGTTCCATCCTACCCTAGCCGACACCTCCTCCTCTCATTCCCTCGCTCCATCCTGCCCGAGCCGACACCTCCTCGTCTAATTCCCTCGCTCCATCCTGCCCCAGCCGACACCTCCTCCTCTCATTCCCTCGCTCCATCCTGCCCGAGCCGACACCTCCTCTCATTCCCTCGCTCCATCCTGCCCGATCCGACACCTCCTCCTCTCATTCCCTCGTTCTATCCTGCCCTAGCCGACACCTCCTCTCATTCCCTCGCTCCATCCTGCCCTAGCCGACACCTCCTCCTCTCATTCCCTCGTTCCATCCTGCCCCAGCCGACACCTCCTCTCATTCCCTCGTTCCATACTGCCCCAGCCGACACCTCCTCCTCTCATTTTCCTCGTTCCATCCTGCCCCAGCCGACACCTCCTCATCTCATTCCCCCGCTCCATCCTACCCCAGCCGACACCTCCTCGTCTCATTCCCTCGCTCCATCCTGCCCCAGCCGACACCTCCTCCTCTCATTCCCTCGTTTCATCCTGCCCTAGCCGACACCTCTTCCTCTCATTCCCTCGTTCCATACTGCCCCAGCCGACACCTCCTCGTCTCATTCCCTCGTTCCATCCTACCCCAGCTGACACCTCTTCCTCTCATTCCCTCGTTCCATACTGCCCCAGCCGACACCTCCTCCTCTCATTCCCTCGCTCCATCCTGCCCTAGCCGACACCTCCTCCTCTCATTCCCTCGCTCCATCCTGCCCCAGCCGACACCTCCTCCTCTCATTCCCTCGTTTCATCCTGCCCTAGCCGACACCTCTTCCTCTCATTCCCTCGTTCCATACTGCCCCAGCCGACACCTCCTCGTCTCATTCCCTCGTTCCATCCTACCCCAGCTGACACCTCCTCCTCTCATTCCCTCGTTCCATCCTGCCCCAGCCGACACCTCCTCCTCTCATTCCCTCGCTCCATCCTGCCCTAGCCGACACCTCCTCCTCTCATTCCCTCGCTGTATCCTGCCCTAGCCGACACCTCCTCCTCTCATTCCCTCGTTCCATCCTGCCCCAGCCGACACCTCCTCCTCTCATTCCCTCGCTCCATCCTGCCCCAGCCGACACCTGCTCTCATTACCTCGCTCCATCCTGCCCGAGCCGACACCTCCTCCTCTCATTCCCTCGTTCCATCCTACCCCAGCTGACACCACCTCCTCTCATTACCTCGCTCCATCCTGCCCGAGCCGACACCTCCTCCTCTCATTCCCTCGTTCCATCCTACCCCAGCTGACACCTCCTCCTCTCATTCCCTCGTTCCATCCTGCCCTAGCCGACACCTCCTCGTCTCATTCCCTCGTTCCATCCTACCCCAGCTGACACCTCCTCCTCTCATTCCCTCGTTCCATCCTGCCCTAGCCGACACCTCCTCCTCTCATTCCCTCGCTCCATCCTGCCCGAGCCGACACCTCCTCGTCTAATTCCCTCGCTCCATCCTGCCCCAGCCGACACCTCCTCCTCTCATTCCCTCGCTCCATCCTGCCCTAGCCGACACCTCCTCTCATTCCCTCGCTCCATCCTGCCCTAGCCGACACCTCCTCCTCTCATTCCCTCGTTCCATCCTGCCCCAGCCGACACCTCCTCCTCTCATTCCCTCGTTCCATACTGCCCCAGCCGACACCTCCTCCTCTCATTTTCCTCGTTCCATCCTGCCCCAGCCGACACCTCCTCATCTCATTCCCCCGCTCCATCCTACCCCAGCCGACACCTCCTCGTCTCATTCCCTCGCTCCATCCTGCCCCAGCTGACACCACCTCCTCTCAATCCCTCGCTCCATCCTGCCCCAGCTGACAACTCCTCCTATCATTCCCTCGCTCCATCCTGCCCTAGTCGACACCTCCTCCTCTCATTCCTTCGCTCCATCCTGCCCCAGCCGACACCTCCTCCTCTCATTCCTTCGCTCCATCCTGCCCCAGCCGACACCACCTCCTCTCATTCCCTCGCTCCATCCTGCCCCAGCCGACACCTCCTCCTCTCATTCCCTCGCTCCATCCTGCCCTAGCAGACACCTCCTCTCATTCCCGCGCTCCATCCTACCCCAGCTGACACCTCCTATCATTCCCTCGCTCCATCCTGCCCCAGCCGACACATCCTCCTCTCATTCCCTCGCTCCATCCTACCCAGGCCAACACCTCCTCCTCTCAATCCCTCGCTCCATCCTGCCCCAGCTGACAACTCCTCCTATGATTCCCTCGCTCCATCCTGCCCCAGTCGACACCTCCTCCTCTCAACCCCTCGCTCCATCCTGCCCTAGCTGACAACTCCTCCTATCATTCCCTCGCTCCATCCTGCCCCAGCCGACACCACCTCCTCTCAACCCCTCGCTCCATCCTGCCCGAGCCGACACCTCCTCCTCTCTTTCCCTCGCTTCATCCTGCTCGAGCTGACACCTCCTCCTCTCATTCCCTCGCTCCATCCTGCCCCAGCCGACACCTCCTCCTCTCATTCCCTCGCTCCATCCTGCCCCAGCCGACACCTCCTCCTCTCATTCCCTCGCTCCATACTGCCCTAGACGACACCTCCGCTCATTCCCTCGCTCCACCCTGCCCCAGTCGACACCTCCTCCTCTCCTTCCCTCGCTCCATCCTGCCCCAGTCGACACCTCCTCCTCTCATTCCCTTGCTCCATCCTACCCTAGCCGACACCTCCTCCTCTCAATCCCTCGCTCCATCCTGCCCCAGCTGACAACTCCTCCTATCATACCCTCGCTCCATCCTGCCCCAGTCGACACCTCCTCCTCTCAACCCCTCGCTCCATCCTGCCCTAGCTGACAACTCCTCCTATCATTCCCTCGCTCCATCCTGCCCCAGTCGACACCTCCTCCTCTCATTCCTTTGCTCCATCCTGCCCCAGCCGACACCACCTCCTCTCATTCCCTCGCTCCATCCTGCCCGAGCCGACACCTCCTCCTCTCATTCCCTCACTTCATCCTGCTCGAGCTGACACCTCCTCCTCTCATTCCCTCGCTCCATCCTGCCCCAGCCGACACCTCCTCCTCTCATTCCCTCTCTCCATCCTGCCCCAGCCGACACCTCCTCCTCTCATTCCCTTGCTCCATCCCGTCCTAGCTGACACCTCCTCTCATTCCCTCGCTCCATCCTGCCCCAGCTAACACCTCCTCCTCTCATTCCTTCGCTCTATCCTGCCCTAGCCGACACCTCCTCCTCTCATTCCCTCGCTCTATCCTGCCCTAGCCGACACCTCCTCATCTCATTCCCTCGCTCTATCCTGCCCCAGCCGACACCTCCTCCTCTCATTCCCTCTCTCTATCCTGCCCTAGCCGACACCTCCTCTCATTCCCTCGCTCCATCCTGCCCCAGCCGACACCTCCCTGTCTAAGGACTCAGGGGTACATGTTTGACATCCTCACACACACGGCCCACCCAGTGCCTGTGTTCTGGGTCAGCAGCTGAAAAGGTTACTGAATGCGCTACAATAAAGCACGTCCAGGCTCACATCGTTTGTTACAGCAGCCAGATACACTGCTGACACAGAACTGTTGTTGTCTGTTTAACGATAACTCAATGATCCTCCCTCTACTATAACTAACTCACACCCACACACCACACACAGCCTATTGTGGTTATTAGTCATGAGCCCCCTCCCTTTTCTATCACAGTGGTGGTTATTAGTCATGAGCCCCCTCCCTTTTCTATCCCAGTGGTGGTTATTAGTCATGAGCCCCCTCCCTTTTTTATCACAATCGTGGTTAGTAGTCATGAGCCCCCTCCCTTTTCTATCACAGTCGTGGCCATTAGTCATGAGCCCCCTCCCTTTCTATCACAGTCGTGGTTATTAGTCATGAGCCCCCTCCCTTTTCTATCACAGTCGTGGCCATTAGTCATGAGCCCCCTCCCTTTCTATCACAGTCGTGGTTATTAGTCATGAGCCCCCTCCCTTTCTATCACAGTCGTGGTTAATAGTCATGAGCCCCCTCCCTTTTCTATCACAGTCGTGGCCATTAGTCATGAGCCCCCTCCCTTTCTATCACAGTCGTGGTTATTAGTCATGAGCCCCCTCCCTTTCTATCACAGTCATGGTTATTAGTCATGAGCCCCTCCCTTTTCTATCACAGTCGTGGTTATTAGTCATGAGCCCCCTCCCTTTTCTATCACAGTCGTGGTTATTAGTCATGACCCCCCTCCCTTTTCTATCACAGTGGTGGTTATTAGCCTTAGCGCCAGTGTTGTTCTTTAGCGGTGCAGTTAATTTGTCTGGAGAATAGGACATGTCACACTTCAACAGGATTGACATGGATACACAAACACACACACAAACACACACAGTACAACAAAGGTGCTGCAGAGTAACCCCATCACAGCTGATGGAGAAACAGCTGACAGAGAAAGGGAAAGATACAAAAGGAGACAGAAGCAGAGAGAGAGAAACTGAAAAAGGGAGAAATGGGGAGAAAGAGAGAGAAAGAAACTGAAAGGGAGAGAGAGAAACTGAAAGAGGGAGAAAGGGGGAGAGAGAGAGAAACTGAAAGATGGAGAGAGACACTGAAAGGGAGAGAGAGAGAGAAACTGAAAGAGGGAGAAATGGGGAGAGAGAGAGAGAGAAAGAAACTGAAAGAGGGAGAAAGGGGAGAGAGAGAAAAACTGAAAGGGGCAGAGAGAGAGAAACTGAAAGAGGGCGAGAGCGACACTTAAAGGGGGAGAGAGAGGGAAAGGGGGAAAGAGATAGACAGGAAGAGACTTGAGGTAAAGAGAGAGAAAAAGATTGAGAGAGGGAAAAAGTTAGTAAATAAAATAACATTTTACAGTGAAATTGTGAGCTCCTAATCAACAGTGCAGTTTCAAACAAATACAGATAACAATAAGCGATAAAAGTAACAAGTAATTAAAGAGCAGCTGTAAAAAATAACAATATATACAGGGGGATGCCGGTTAGTTGAGGTAGTATGTACATGTAGGTAGAGTTATTAAAGTGACTATGAATAGATGACAATAGAGAGTGGCAGTGGTGTGGAGAGGGGACGGGTGGAGGGCAATGCAAATAGTCTGAGTAGCCATTTGACTAGATGTTCAGGAGTCTTATGGCTTTTGGGTAGAAGCTGTTTAGAAGCCTCTTGGACCTAAACTTGGTGCTCCGGTAGCACTCAGTTCGGTACCAGAGAGAACAGTCTATGACTAGGGTGACTGGAGTCTTTGACAATTGTAGGGCCTTCCTCTGACACCGCCTGGTATAGAGGTCCTGGATGGCAGGAAGCTTGGCCCCAGTGATATACTGGGCCGTTCGCACTACCCTCTGTAGTGCCTTGCGGTCAGAGGCCAAGCAGTTGCCTTACCAGGCAGTGATGCAACCAGCCAGGATGCTACTGATGGTGCATCTGTAGAACCTTTAGAGGATCTGAGGACCCATGCCAACTCTTTTCAGTCTCCTGAGGGGGAATAGGTTTTGTCGTGCCCGCTTCACAACTGTCTTGGTGTACCTGGACCATGTTAGTTTGTTGGTGATGTGGACACCAAGGAACTTGAACTCTCAACCTGCTCCATTGCAGCTTTGTCGATGAGAATGGGGGCGTGCTCGGTCCTCTTTTTCCTGTAGTCCACAATCATCTCCTTTGTGTTGATCACATAGAGGGAGAGGTTGTTGTCCTTGCACCACACGGCCAGGACTCTGACCTCCTCCCTATAGGCTGTCTTGTTGTTGTCGGTGATCAGGCTATTTTGTCATCGCCAAATTTAATGATGGTGTTAGAGTCGTGCCTGGCCGTGCAGTCATGAGTGAACAGGGAGTACAGGAGTGGACTGAGCACGCAACCCGAAGGGGCCCCGGTGTTGAGGATCAGCGTGGCGGATGTGTTGTTACCTACCCTTACCACCTGGGGGCGGCCCGTCAGGAAGTCCAGGATCCAGTTGCAGAGGGAGGTGTGTAGTCCCAGGGTCCTTAGCTTAGTGATGAGCTTTGAGGGCACTATGCTGTTGAACACTGAACTGTAGTCAACGAATAGCATTTTCACATAGGTGTTCTTTTTGTCCAGGTGGGAAAAGGCAGTGTGGAGTGCAATAGAGATTGCATCATCTGTGGATCTGTTTGGGCGGTATTCAAATTGGAGTGGGTCTAGGGTTTCTGGGATGATGGTATTGATGTGAGCCATGACCAGCCTTTCAAAGCACTTCATGGCTACAGACGTGAGTGCTACGGGTCGGTAGTCATTTAGGCAGGTTACCTTAGTGCTCTTGGGCACAGGCTCTATGGTGGTCTGCTTAAAACATGTTGGTATTACAGACTCAGACAGGGGGAGGTTGAACATGTCAGTGAAGACACTTGCCAGTTGGTCAGCACATGCTCGCAGTACACATCCTGATAATACGTCTGGCCCTGCGGCCTTGTGAATGTTGACCTATTTAAAGGTCTTACATCGGCTGCGGAGAGCGTGATCACACAGTCGTCCGGAACAGCTGGTGCTCTCATGCATGTTTCAGTGTTATTTGCCTCGAAGCGAGCATAGAAGTAGTTTAGCTCGTCTGGTAGGCTCGTGTCACTGGGCAGCTCGCGGCTGTGCTTCCCTTTGTAGTCTGTAATGGTTTGCAAGCCCTGCCACATCTGACAAGCGTCAGAGCCAGTTTAGTACGATTCAATCTTAGTCCTGTACTGACACTTTTCCTGTTTGATGGTTCGTAGGAGGGCATAGCAGGATTTCTTATCAGCTTCCGGGTTAGAGTCCCGCTCCTTGAAAGCGACAGCTCTAGCCTTTAGCTCAGTGCGGATGCTGCCTGTCATCCATGGCTTTTGGTTGGAGTATGTACGTACGGTCACTGTGGGGACAAAGTCATCGAAACATTTTCCAGTCTGTGCTAGCAAAACAGACTGGGTAAGTCCAAAACAGAGCGGGAAAGGGAAAGGGACAGAGGGAAAGGGACAGGGGGAGAGGGACAGGGGGAAAGGGACAGGGGGAAAGGGACAGGGGGAAAGGAACTGAGGGAAAGGGACAGAGGGAAAGGGACAGGGGGAAAGGGACAGGGGAAAAGGGACAGGGGGAAAGGAACTGAGGGAAAGGGACAGGGGGAAAGGGACAGAGAGAAAGGAACCGAGGGAAAGGGACAGAGGGAAAGGGACAGGGGGAAAGGGACAGGGAGAAAGGGACAGGGGAAAAGGAACTGAGGGAAAGGGACAGGGGGAGAGGGACAGAGGAAAAGGGACAGGGGGAAAGGGACAGGGGGAAAGGGACAGGGGGAAAGGGACAGGGGGAAAGGGACAGAGGGAAAGGAACTGAGGGAAAGGGACAGGGGGAAAGGGACAGGGGGAAAGGGAGAGGGGGAGAGGGACAAGGGACAGAGGGAAAGGAACTGAGGGAAAGGGACAGAGGGAAAGGGGCAGGGGGAAAGGGACAGGGGGAGAGGGAAAAGGGACAGGGGGAAAGGAACTGAGGGAAAGGGACGGAGGGAAAGGGACAGGGGGAAAGGGACAGGGGGAAAGGGACAGGGGGAAAGGGACAAGGGACAGAGGGAAAGGGACAGGGGGAAAGGGACAGGGGAAAAAGGGACAGGGGAAAAGGGACAGGGGGAAAGGGACAGGGGAAAAGGGACAGGGGGAAAGGAACTGAGGGAAAGGGACAGAGGGAAAGGGACAGGGGGAAAGGGACAGGGGGAAAGGAACTGAGGGAAAGGGACAGGGGGAAAGGGACAGAGGGAAAGGAACTGAGGGAAAGGGACAGAGGGAAAGGGACAGGGGGAAAGGGACAGGGAGTAAGGCACAGGGAAAAAAGGGACAGGGTGAACGGGACAGAGGTAAAGGGACAAATGGAAAGGGACAGAGGTAAAGGGACAAATGGAAAGGGACAGAGGTAAAGGGACAAATGGAAAGGGACAGAGGTAAAGGGACAGGCAGAAAGGAACAGGAGAAAAAAGACAGGAAGAAAGGGACGGAGGGAAAGGGACAGGGAAAGAGGGAAAAGGACAGTGGGAAAGGGACAGGGGGAAAGGGACATGGGGAAAGGGACAGGCAGAAAGGAACAGAAGAAAAAAGACAGGAAGAAAAAGACGGAGGGAAAGGGACAGGGAAAGAGGGAAAAGGACAGTGGGAAATGGACAGAGGAAAAAGGGACATGGGGAAAGGGACAGGCAGAAAGGAACAGAAGAAAAAAGACAGGAAGAAAAAGACGGAGGGAAAGGGACAGAGGGAAAGGGACAGGCAGAAAGGAACAGGAGAAAAAAGACAGGAAGAAAAAGACGGAGGGAAAGGGACAGGGAAAGAGGGAAAAGGACAGTGGGAAAGGGACAGGGGGAAAGGGACAGGGGGAAAGGGACAGAGGGGAAGGGACAGGCAGAAAGGAACAGAAGAAAAAAGACAGGAAGAAAAAGACGGAGGGAAAGGGACAGGGAAAGAGGGAAAAGGACAGTGGGAAAGGGACAGGGGGAAAGGGACATGGGGAAAGGGACAGGCAGAAAGGAACAGAAGAAAAAAGACAGGAAGAAAAAGACGGAGGGAAAGGGACAGAGGGAAAGGGACAGGCAGAAAGGAACAGGAGAAAAAAGACAGGAAGAAAGGGACGGAGGGAAAGGGACACGGAGAAAGGGACAGGGGATGGGACAGGGAAAAAAGGAGAGGGAAAGGGACAGAGGGAAAGGGACAGGCAGAAAGGAACAGAAGAAAAAAGACAGGAAGAAAAAGACGGAGGGAAAGGGACAGGGCAAGAGGGAAAAGGACAGTGGGAAAGGGACAGGGGGAAAGGGACAGGCAGAAAGGAACAGAAGAAAAAAGACAGGAAGAAAAAGACGGAGGGAAAGGGACAGGGAAAGAGGGAAAAGGACAGTGGGAAAGGGACAGGGGGAAAGGGACATGGGGAAAGGGACAGATGTAGGAAAGGGACAGGGGGAAAGGGACAGATGTAGGAAAGGGACAGGGATAAAAAGGGACAGGAAGAAAGGGACAGTGGGAAAGGGACAAGGAAAAAGGGACAGGGAGAAGGGACATGGGGAAAGGGAGGGAAAGGGACAGAGGGAAATGGGACAGAGGGGAAGGGACACAGGGAAAGCGACAGAGGGAAATGGGCAGAGGGGAAGGGACACAGGGAAAGCGACAGAGGGAAATGGGCAGAGGGGAAGGGACACAGGGAAAGCGACAGAGGGAAATGGGCAGAGGGGAAGGGACACAGGGAAAGCGACAGAGGGAAATGGGCAGAGGGGAAGGGACACAGGGAAAGGGACAGGGGGAAAGGGAAAAGAGGGAAAGGGGTGGACTGCTGTTGTGTAATGTGTAGCAGGTGGAGTTAATTTAGAGGGATATTAACTTTCTGTTTCATTACGATTCGCTTTAATTCTTTCTCTAAACCACAGGAGAGGAAGCGTGCTCAACATGTATTTTTCCATTAAAGAGGTAACAAGCACGTTTACAAACACAACGCCTACACACACTTACAGACGCACACACCATTTAAGAGGTAACAAGAAAGTGTATCACCTGAATTGAATCTATCACTGGAACATATGCTCTCGATCCACTACAACCAGAGAAGGAGTGTGTGTGTGTCTGTGACTGTATATATATTTATGCATGTATGCAGGTCTGTGAGGTGAAGCGTAAGCTCCAAAGTCTTTATCCCACCCTCTCTCTATCCCTCCCTCTCTATCCCTCCCTCTCTATCCCTCCCTCTTTATCCCTCCCTCTTTATCCCTCCCTCTTTATCCCTCCCTCTCTATCCCTCCCTCTCTATCCCTCCCTCTCTATCCCCCCTCTCTATCCCTCCCTCTCTTTCCCCCCTCTCTATCCCTCCCTCTCTATCCCTCCCTCTCTATCCCCCCTCTCTATCCCTCCCTCTCTATCCCCCCTCTCTATCCCCCCTCTCTATCCCTCCCTCTCTATCCCTCCCTCTCTATCCCTCCCTCTCTATCCCTCCCTCTCTATCCCTCCCTCTACACCCCTCCCTCTCTATCCCTCCCCCTATATCCCTCCCTCTACACCCCTCCCTCTCTATCCCCCCCTCTACACCCCTCCCTCTCTATCCCTCCCTCTCTATCCCTCCCCCTTTATCCCTCCCTATACACCCCTCTCTCTGAGTCATCCTCTCCTCTCTTCAGGAGCATCATTAAAAGCAGGGCTGCTCCTCAGACAGACTGAAAGATAGGAGCCTGAGAAGAGACAGACCAGAGAGAGGGTGTGGGGGATGGAGAGAGAGGAGAGAGAAATAAATGGGGAGGAAATATGTAAAAAAAAAGGGAAACATAGGGAGGAGAAAAACTGATGGAAGAAAAAAAACAGAGAGAGAAAGGGCGAGAGTTAGGGCTGGGCGACATTTTGAATTCATTCGATTAATTCTAATTGATGTTTTAGTGTGATGTTCCAAATGCCTGTATCGCAAGAATTAAGGCTTTCGTTTTCATGTATTTTATGCATTTTTGGTCTCGTCTCCTTCTGTGCTGTGTGCACTGTGCACCTCCCCCCTCATACAGACATCAAGTCCCTCCTTCTGTACTGTGCTGTGTGCACTGTGCACCTCCCCCCTCACACAGACATCAAGCCCCTCCTCCTTCTGTACTGTGCTGTGTGCACTGTGCACCTCCCCACTCACACAGACACAAGTCCCTCCTCCTTCTGTACTGTGCTGTGTGCACCTCCCCCCTCACACAGACATCAAGCCCCTCCTCCTTCTGTACTGTGCTGTGTGCACTGTGCACCTCCCCCCTCACACAGACATCAAGTCCCTCCTCCTTCTGTACTGTGCTGTGTGCACCTCCCCCCTCACACAGACATCAAGTCCCTCCTCCTTCTGTACTGTGCTGTGTGCACTGTGCACCTCCCCCCTCACACAGACATCAAGTCCCTCCTCCTTCTGTTCTGTACTGTGCTGTGTGCACCTCCCCCCTCACACAGACATCAAGTCCCTCCTCCTTCTGTACTGTGCTGTGTGCACTGTGCACCTCCCCCCTCACACAGACATCAAGCCCCTCCTCCTTCTGTACTGTGCTGTGTGCACTGTGCACCTCCCCCCTCACACAGACATCAAGTCCCTCCTCCTTCTGTACTGTGCTGTGTGCACTGTGCACCTCCCCCTCACACAGACATCAAGTCCCTCCTCCTTCTGTAATGTGCTGTGTGCACCTCCCTCCTCACACAGACATCAAGTCCCTCCTCCTTCTGTACTGTGCTGTGTGCACTGTGCACCTCCCCCCTCACACAGACATCAAGCCCCTCCTCCTTCTGTACTGTGCTGTGTGCACTGTGCACCTCCCCCCTCACACAGACATCAAGTCCCTCCTCCTTCTGTACTGTGCTGTGTGCACCTCCCCCCTCACACAGACATCAAGCCCCTCCTCCTTCTGTACTGTGCTGTGTGCACTGTGCACCTCCCTCCTCACACAGACATCAAGTCCCTCCTCCTTCTGTACTGTGCTGTGTGCACCTCCCTCCTCACACAGACATCAAGTCCCTCCTCCTTCTGTACTGTGCTGTGTGCACCTCCCCCCTCACACAGACATCAAGCCCCTCCTCCTTCTGTACTGTGCTGTGTGCACCTCCCCCCTCACACAGACATCAAGTCCCTCCTCCTTCTGTACTGTGCTGTGTGCACTGTGCACCTCCCCCTCACACAGACATCAAGTCCCTCCTCCTTCTGTACTGTGCTGTGTGCACTGTGCACCTCCCCCTCACACAGACATCAAGTCCCTCCTCCTTCTGTACTGTGCTGTGTGCACTGTGCACCTCCCCACTCACACAGACATCAAGTCCCTCCTCCTTCTGTACTGTGCTGTGTGCACTGTGCACCTCCCCCCTCACACAGCCATCAAGTCCCTCCTCCTTCTGTACTGTGCTGTGTGCACTGTGCACCTCCCCACTCACACAGACATCAAGTCCCTCCTCCTTCTGTACTGTGCTGTGTGCACTGTGCACCTCCCCCTCACACAGACATCAAGTCCCTCCTCCTTCTGTACTGTGCTGTGTGCACCTCCCTCCTCACACAGACATCAAGTCCCTCCTCCTTCTGTACTGTGCTGTGTGCACTGTGCACCTCCCCCCTCACACAGACATCAAGCCCCTCCTCCTTCTGTACTGTGCTGTGTGCACTGTGCACCTCCCCCCTCACACAGACATCAAGTCCCTCCTCCTTCTGTACTGTGCTGTGTGCACCTCCCCCCTCACACAGACATCAAGCCCCTCCTCCTTCTGTACTGTGCTGTGTGCACTGTGCACCTCCCCCTCACACAGACATCAAGTCCCTCCTCCTTCTGTACTGTGCTGTGTGCACTGTGCACCTCCCCCTCACACAGACATCAAGTCCCTCCTCCTTCTGTTCTGTACTGTGTGCACTGTGCACCTCCCCCTCACACAGACATCAAGTCCCTCCTCCTTCTGTACTGTGCTGTGTGCACTGTGCACCTCCCCCCTCACACAGACATCAAGTCCCTCCTCCTTCTGTACTGTGCTGTGTGCACTGTGCACCTCCCCCTCACACAGACATCAAGTCCCTCCTCCTTCTGTACTCTGCTGTGTGCACTGTGCACCTCCCCACTCACACAGACATCAAGTCCCTCCTCCTTCTGTACTGTGCTGTGTGCACTGTGCACCTCCCCCCTCACACAGCCATCAAGTCCCTCCTCCTTCTGTACTGTGCTGTGTGCACTGTGCACCTCCCCCTCACACAGACATCAAGTCCCTCCTCCTTCTGTACTGTGCTGTGTGCACTGTGCACCTCCCCACTCACACAGACATCAAGTCCCTCCTCCTTCTGTACTGTGCTGTGTGCACTGTGCACCTCCCCCTCACACAGACACCAAGTCCCTCCTCCTTCTGTACTGTGCTGTGTGCACCTCCCCCCTCACACAGACACCAAGTCCCTCCTCCTTCTGTACTGTGCTGTGTGCACTGTGCACCTCCCCACTCACACAGACATCAAGCCCCTCCTCCTTCTGTACTGTGCTGTGTGCACTGTGCACCTCCCCCCTCACACAGACACCAAGTCCCTCCTCCTTTTGTACTGTGCTGTGTGCACTGTGCACCTCCCCCCTCACACAGACATCAAGTCCCTCCTCCTTCTGTACTGTGTTGTGTGCACCTCCCCCCTCACACAGACATCAAGTCCCTCCTCCTTCTGTACTGTGCTGTGTGCACTGTGCACCTCCCCCTCACACAGACACCAAGTCCCTCTCCTGGCTACTCAAAGCAACAAAGATAAAAGCTCACTTCTTTCTGTCTGATAACAAGCAGTTTCAATTCGCTATTTGCATTTGAGATTTAGTCCAACATAAATCGCTCAATTCCCCTTCGAACAATTCCAGTTTTATGTCTCAAATCCCAAAATGTAGAACAGAGCAGACCCCACTAAAACAGGAGTGTCAATAAACATGATTTTGGAAAATGAATGCTCAGTTTGTCAAGTGTGGATTTGCAGTACCACTAGCAGCATTATAGCCACAGACCTATGTGCTAGCCTTCTAGTCAGTGAGCTATTAAAATAAGCATTTATATCAGGAATTGGCAACTCGTTCTCTTTCTGAGAAATAATCATCTTCTTATCCAGGTAGGCCACTTGATTTCAATATCCAAACAAAGTGAACAGGCTGTTGTTTACAGCATGTAATACATGTTGATCTGTCCCCGAGCTGACAAGGTAAAAATCTGTCGTTCCGCCCCTGAACAAGGCAGTTAACCCACTGTTCCTAGGCTGTCATTGAAAATAAGAAACTGACTTGCCTAGTTAAATAAAGGTTAAATAAAAAATAAAAAATGTAATTGTTCAAACAGTTGGAGATGGACAGGAGGGTGTGTTCATAACAGTTCAACTGTTCTACCTTTTTTAGCAAGCAAATGGATTCAAGTTGGCTAGACTTGAAATATAAAGATTGGTTGGCTACTCACTAGCAGGTACGCTTGTGCTCCAGGAGATCAGAGCTGGGTTAATGTTCTAGAAGCCTGCTACAAGTTGGTCATTATTAGTGGATAAGCATTGTGCATGGTCCTGGTTACATTTCTAACAAACAGGCCATTTTCAGACATGGAGACCAGATCAGTGATTATTGCAAAAAAAGCAGGTAAAATAATTTCTGAGAAAATGGTAATGGAAGGCTTATATTTAGCTTAGGTATAATTTTACAAGACCTGAATTCATTAGATTGTTCTGATGTTTAGAAATGAAGAGTATTGCCCTTTAAATTGTGCAACCAAGCTTATTAAGAGAAAACTTTAAGAAATATATACATTTCGTGAATTGCCCATAAGCAAAAAAATAAATATTATTTTTAGGCCATATCGCCCAGCCCGAGAGAGAGTGTGTGTGTGTGGTTATAATTGTCATTCGGGGCCATTCTCTGCTCTAAGGGAACGTCATGCTAGAGACGGCCCAACCTTCCATCTGAAATCAACAAATTAGCCGTGTGGACGGTACAGGCAGCATGTGCGTGTGTGTGTATGTATGTGTGTGTGTGTGTGTGTATATGTGGGGACAGGTATTGGAAAGGGCAGCTCTATCAAGCCCTACTCCAGCATGATAAAATGTTATTGCTGTTTTCCTGTAAATTGGCTCTGAGAGAGTGTGTTCTTGTTCCCTTCTGCGTCCAGGCTACAATGCAGCATTGGAGATTTATGGCTGTCTCCTCTCTAAACGATGACAGTCTTTGTCAACCCCCCTAATAAAGCTCCAGAGATGGACATAGATTCTCCATAGAAGAACCAGCCACTGTTAGAAAGATAGGACATTATATAAACACACTGTATGTGCAAGTACACATAACTGTGTAGCACAGAGTGGTGTGTAAATCTCTGTTGATCTCTAGTCTCTAAATATGTGTGTACACTGTGTGTGTCTACTCTGTGTGCAATCTACAGTGTTTCTCTAATCATTTTTTTCAGCAGCATTGGGGGTGGGGGTTAGGGGAGTGGCTAAGGTTGCGGTTTTAGAGGCCTATTGGCCACAAGGAGAACATTTTACAAAGCAAATTTACTGCAATTCTACACATTTTGCCATGGAGTTGAAAAAATGTTCTGTTTCAAAGCGACTTTCCTGCAATTCTACACATTTTGTCATGGCGTATGCCTCGTTCTTATGCTATCTGAGTGACTCAAACATTATAACAAAATCAATGGGTGCCCCATGCCATGACATTTTGGGAGTTTCAGATTCTCCTTGACCGACTGGTTTTTATTTTGGTGATTAGTTCTCAAAGATGATTTTCAAAAAAAATATATTGAGTCATTATCTCTACATATTCTATATCTGGTTTTAGTCATTTAAGTTTACACTTAAAAATAATAATAATATTTACAAAAATTTGCAGTGACTGCCGCGATTTAGCAGCGGCGGTGCAGCACTGCTTAATGCATAAAATCAAAACACTGCTCTATGTACGTATGTGTGTGTGTATGTGTACGTTTGTACTCTGCATCTGTGTGTATGTGTGTGTGTGTGTGTGTGTGTGTGTGTGTGGTAGGAACAGTGGAGTGTGAATCTGTGTTGCTCTCAAAATGCCTCAATATTTCAGAGGCCTAGTGGGGTGGATTTATGTCCGTCTGACCGTGACAGTTTTCCCATTCCGTCTCCACACAGATAAATCAGCTGCACTAAGGACACACACACTTACACACACCCAGGCACACGCATGGAAGAAAACACGCACGGACACAGCACGCACGCACGCACGCACCCACCCACAAACACACACGCAGGCAAGCACGCGCACACAAACACACATTGCACGTACACACTGCACCAGAGGCAAATCTCACTCTGTGATAAGAGTCACTGACTCAAAGACACAAGAGGGTAGCATTATTTAAAACGTTGCTTGTCAGGGGTTGGTAGTTGCAGATCAGCTTTAATATTGCAGATAGATTTTGGGTTCTAATACTTGTTTGCATCACTACATTTTCCCCCAACCCTACTACCCCTCCCCTGATTGGAGTAAACTAACAGACAACATTATGTCACTGTTGCTGGTATTTTGGCCCATTCCTCCATGCAGATCTCCTCTAGAGCAGTGATGTTTTGGGGCTGTTGCTGGGCAACACGGACTTTCAACTCCCTCCACAGATTTTCTATGGGGTTGAGATCTGGAGACTGGCTAGGCCACTCCAGGACCTTGAAATGCTTCTTACGAAGCCACTCCTTCGTTGCCCGGGCGGTGTGTTTGGGATCATTGTCATGCTGAAAGACCCAGCCACGTTTCATCTTCAATGCCCTTGCTGATGGTAGGCTTTGTTACTTTGGTCCCAGCTCTCTGCAGGTCATTCACTAGGTCCCCCCGTGTGGTTCTGGGATTTTTGCTCACCGTTCTTGTGATCATTTTGACCCCACGGGGTGAGATCTTGCGTGGAGCCCCAGATCAAGGGAGATTATCAGTGGTCTTGTATGTCTTCCATTTCCTAATAATTGCTCCCACAGTTGATTTCTTCAAACCAAGCTGCTTACCAATTGCAGATTCAGTCTTTCCCGCCTGGTGCAGGTGTACAATTTTATTTCTGGTGTCCTTTGACATCTCTTTGGTCTTGGCCATAGTGGAGTTTGGAGTGTGACTGTTTGAGGTTGTGGACAGGTGTCTTTTATACTGATAACAAGTTCAAACAGGTGCCATTAATACAGGTGACGAGTGGAGGACAGAGGAGCCTCTTAAAGAAGAAGTTACAGGTCTGTGAGAGCCAGAAATCTTGCTTGTTTGTAGGTGACCAAATACTTATTTTCCACCATAATTTGCAAATAAATTCATTTGAAATCCTACAATGTGATTTTCTGGATTTTTTTTCTCATTTTGTCTGTCATAGTTGAAGTGTACCTATGATGAAAATTACAGGCCTCTCTCATCTTTTTAAGTGGGAGAACTTGCACAATTGGTGGCTGACTAAATACTTTTTTGCCCCACTATAGACAGGTGTGTGCCTGTCACGTTCTGACCTTAGTTCTTTTGTTATGTCTTTGTTTTAGTATGGTCAGGGCGTGAGTTGGGTGGGTTGTCTATGTTCGTTTTTCTATGTTGTGTTTTGCGTTTGGCCTGGTATGGTTCTCAATCAGAGGCAGCTGTCGTTAGTTTTCTCTGAGAATCATACTTAGGTAGCCTTTTTCCACCGGTGTTCCGTGGGTGATTATTTTCTGTTCTGTGTTTTGTATTTTCACCGTTCAGGACTGTTTTGTTTCGTTCTCGTGTTTTGTTGTTTTTGTTCGAGTATTCGTTTTCATTAAAAGAGATAATGAATACTTACCACGCTGCACCTTGGTCCTCCTCTCTTTCTCCCAGCGATGAACGTCACAGTGCCTTTCCAAATCATGTTCAATCAATTGAATTTACCACAGGTGAACTTCAATCATGTTCTAGAAACATCTCAAGGATGATCAATGGAAACAGGACGCACCTGTGCTCAATTTCAAGTCTCATAGCAAACAGTCGTAATATTTTGTAAATAAGGTATTTGTTTTTTATTTGTAATAAATGTGCAAACATTCTAAAAACCTGTTTTAGCTTTTTCATTATGGTGTATTGTAGATTGATTGTAGATCAATCTACAATTGTAGATGTATTGTAGATTGATAAGGATTTGTTTTTACTTAATCCCTTTTAGAAAAAGGATGTAAAGTAACAAAATGTGGAAAAAGGGAAGAGGTCTGAAAAGTTTCTGAATGTACTATACACACTCACACACACTCCTGTCTCCTTGGTTTTAGTTTTTAGTTTTTTTAGGGGGTAGATCAGATGTAATATTGCAGATAAGATTGTGGCTTCCATCAATGTAATTGTCTGCATAATCTCCAATCCCCAATATTTTTTTGGTAAATATATATTTATAAAATATGTTCTCCTTTATTACTTTCCCCTAACCCTACCATCCCTCCCCTAATTGGAGTGAACTAATGGACAACAACACTTAAGCTTCTACTTCCAGCTTATACAGTTGAAGTTTACACACACCTTAGCCAAATACATTTAAACTCAGTTTTTCACAATTCATGACATTTAATCCTAGTAAAAAATTCCCTGTCTTAGGTCCGTTAGGATCACCACTTTATTTTAAGAATGTGAAATGTCAGAATAATAGTAGAGAGAATTATTTATTTCAGCTTTTATTTATTTCATCACATTCCCAGTGGGTCAGAAGTTTACATACACTCACTTAGTATTTGGTAGTATTGCCTTTAAATTGTTTAACTTGGGTCAAATGAAGCGTTCCACAAGCTTCCCACAATAAGTTGGGTGAATTTTGGCCCATTCCTTCTGACAGAGCTGGTGTAACTGAGTCAGGTTTGTAGGCCTCCTTGCTCGCACACACTTTTTCAGTTCTGCCCACAAATGTTCTATGGGATTGAGGTCAGGGCTTTGTGATGGCCACTCCAATACCTTGACTTTGTTGGCCTTAAGCCATTTTGCCACAACTTTGGAAGTAAGCTTGGAGTCATTGTCCATTTGGAAGACCCATTTGCGACCAAGCTTTAACTTCCTGACTGATGTCTTGAGATGTTGCTTCAATATATCCAAATCATTTTCCTGCCTCATCATGCCATCTATTTTGTGAAGTGCATCAGTCCCTCCTGCAGCAAAGCACCCCGACAACATGATACTGCCACCCCCGTGCTTCAGGTTGGGATGGTGATCTTTGGCTTGCAAGCCTCCCCTTTTTCCCTCCAAACATAATGATGGTCATTATGGCCAAACAGTTCTATTTTTGTTTCATCAGACCAGAGGACCTTTCTCCAATAAGTACGATCTTTGTCCCCATGTGCAGTTGCAAACCGTAGTCTGGCTTTTTTATGGCGGTTTTGGAGCAGTGGCTTCTTCCTTTCTGAGCGCTATGACTGATGTGTGGTCCCATGGTGTTTATTCTTGCGTACTATTGTTTGTACAGATGAACGTGGTACCTTCAGGCGTTTGGAAATTGCTCCCAATGATGAACCAGACTTGTGGAGGTCTACAATTTTTTTCTGAGGTATTGGCAGATTTTTTTTGTTTTTGCCATGATGTCAAGCAAAGAGGCACTGAGTTTGAAGGCAGGCCTTGAAATACATCCACAGGTAGACCTCCAATTGACTCAAATTATGTCAATTAGCCTATCAGAAGCTTCTAAAGCCATGACATCCTTTTCTGGAATTTTCCAAGCTGTTTAAAGGCACAGTCAAATTAGTATATGTAAACTTCTGACCCACTGGAATTGTGATACAGTGAATTATAAGTGAAATAACAATTGTAAACAATTGTTGGATAAATTACTTGTGTCATTCACGAAGTAGATGTTCTAACCAACTTGCCAAAACTATAGATTGTTAACAAGAAATTTGTGGAGTAGTTGAAAAATGAGTTTTAATGACTCCAACCTAAGTGTATGTAAACTTCCGACTTCAACTGTACATATTTTACGGACACAGTATATTTCACAGTATTTATTTTTTGTTTAATTTTAGTCCCATCCATCAGCTACCCTCAACCCCTCCCATCTATCTCTAAACGCCATCCAGTTTGGATTTCTATTTTCCATATATTTTTCAACTGTGCTGTTTCACAAAAGTTCTGAACCTTTCTATTCTCATAGATTCTACTGATTGTAAATTAAAATAAAAAAAATTGCTAAGAGTATTATTACATTATTGATCGATTGACTATGACTTTTTAAAGTCACTCAGCAGTGCTATTTGCAGAGTTAGCTCCAGGTGAATGTTGCAATTATTCAGCCATTCTTGAACCTGCGACCAAAAACAAGCTACATATGGACAGTACCACGTTTCAGGAAAAAGACCCAGATGCAGACAACGTCGAAGTAAAAACAGTTTATTAATTGAACAGTGGCAGGAAAAAGCAGGTCCTGGATAGGCAGAGGTCGGTAATCCAGATAGGTGAGGCAAAGGTACAGGACGGCAGGCAGGCTCAGGGCAGGCAAAGGTCAGCAATTCAGAAAGGTGGGGCAAAGGTACAGGATGGCAGGCAGGCTCAGGGCAGGCAAAGGTCAGCAATTCAGAAAGGTGGGGCAAAGGTACAGGACGGCAGGCAGGCTCAGGGCAGGCAAAGGTCAGCAATTCAGAAAGGTGGGGCAAAGGTACAGGACGGCAGGCAGGCTCAGGGTCAGGACAGGCAGAATGGTCAACACCGGGAAAACTAGGAAACAGGAACAATCGAGAGACAGGAGCAGAGGGGAAACCGCTGGTAGGCTTGACGGAACAAAACGAACTGGCAACAGACAAAAGGAGAACACAGGTATAAATACACAGGGGATAATGGGGAAGATGGGCGACACCTGGAGGGAGGTGGAGACAATCACAAAGACAGGTGACACAAATCAAGGTGTGACACTGTCTTCGCAGCAAAATCTGCAGAGCTGGGATGGTTGTATCCCCCTTATATATACTCATTAAAAAATAAACATCCTCTCACTGTCAACTGCGTTTATTTTCAGCAAACTTAACATGTGTAAATATTTGTATGAACATAACAAGATTCCACAACTAAGACATAAACTGAACAAGTTCCACAGACATGTGACTAACCTGAACTGGAATAATGTGTCCCTGAACAAAGGGAGGGTCAAAATCAAAAGTAACAGTCAGTATCTGGTGTGGCCACCAGCTGCATTAAGTACTGCAGTGCATCTCCTCCTCATGGACGGCACCAGATTTGCCAGTTCTTGCTGTGAGATGTTACCCCACTCTTCCACCAAGGCAAGTTCCCAGACATTTCTAGGGGGAATGGCCCTAGCCCTCACCCTCCGATCCAACAGGTTCCATATGTGCTTAATGGGATTGAGATCCGGGCTCTTCGCTGGCCGTGGCAGAACGCTGACATTCCTGTCTTGCAGGAAATCTCACACAGAACGAGCACTATGGCTGGTGGCATTGTCATGCTGGAGGGTCATGTCAAGATGAGCCTGCAGGAAGGGTACCACATGAGGGAGGAGGATGTCTTCCCTGTAACGCACATTGTTGAGATTGCCTGCAATGACAACAAGCTCAGTCCGATGATGCTGTGACACACCGCCCCAGACCATGACGGACACTCCACCTCCAAATCGATCCTGCTCCAGAGTACAGGCCTCAGTGTAACGCTCATTCCTTCAACGATATGCGCGAATCTGACCATCACCCCTGGTGAGACAAAACCAGGACTCGTCAGTGAAGAACACTTTTTGCCAGTCCTGTCTAGTCCAGCGACGGTTGGTTTGTGCCCATAGGCAACGTTGTTGCTGGTGATGTCTGGTGAGGACCTGCCTTACAACAGGCCTACAAGCCCTCAGTCCAGCCTCTCTCAGCCTATTGCGGACAGTCTGAGCACTGATGGAGGGATTGTAAGTTCCTCGTGTAACTCGGGCATTTGTTGTTGCAATCCTCTACCTGTCCCACAGGTGTGATGTTCAGATGTACCGATCCTGTGCAGGTGTTGTTACATGTGGTCTGCCACTGCGAGGACAATCAGCTGTCCGTCCTGTCTCCCTGTAGCGCTGTCTTAGGCGTCTCAAAGTACGGACATTGCAATTTATTGCCCTGGCCACATCTGCGGTCCTCATGCCTCCTTGCAGCATGCCTAACGCACGTTCACGCAGATGAGCAGGGACCCTGGGCATCTTTCTTTTGGTGTTTTTCAGAGTCAGTAGAAAGGCCTCTTTAGTGTCCTAAGTTTTCATAACTGTGATCTTAATTGCCTACCGTCTGTAAGCTGTTAGTGTCTTAACGACCATTCCACAGGTGCATGTTCATTAATTGTTTATCGTTCATTGAACAAGCATGGGAAACAGTGTTTAAACCCTTTACAATGAATATCTGTGAAGTTATTTGGATTTTTATGAATTATCTTTGAAAGATAGGGTCCTGAAAAAGGGACGGTTCTTCTTTTGATGAGTTTATAACATTCTATTGGTTGAAAGAATATTGCATAATAATTTATACGGAAAAACATTTTGAAGCCAGCATTGTTTTGTGTATCAGTTCATAAACCACGTGACATGGAATCGGTACATCTAAAATCGCTTCCCAACTAATTTGCAATCTACAGTATATGGCACAGCTGTCTCCTTATTCCCATATACTGTAGGCCTTAATACTCTCCAAACCCAATGCAAAAGAATCCTCAAAACAGCACACTTCCAGTTCAGGTCCAAGACCAAAATGCTCTTTAAAAAGACAATACACCTATTCATGGTGAAAGGAAGTGGAACTGAGATGAAGGCTTGCTAAACAGGGTTTGTGGTTGACTGTACCTGATGAAGGCTTGCTAAACAGGGTTTGTGGTTTACTGTACCTGATGAAGGCTTGCTAAACAGGGTTAGTGGTTGACTGTAAATGATGAAGGCTTGCTAAACAGGGTTTGTGGTTGACTGTAACTGATGAAGGCTTGCTGAACAGGGTTAGTGGTTGACTGTACCTGATGAAGGCGTACTGAACAGGGTTAGTGGTTGACTGTAACTGATGAAGGCTTGCTGAACAGGGTTAGTGGTTGACTGTAACTGATGAAGGCTTGCTGTACAGGGTTAGTGGTTGACTGTACCTGATGAAGGCGTACTGAACAGGGTTAGTGGTTGACTGTACCTGATGAAGGCTTGCTAAACAGGGTTAGTGGTTGACTGTAAATGATGAAGGCTTGCTAAACAGGGTTTGTGGTTGACTGTAACTGATGAAGGCTTGCTGAACAGGGTTAGTGGTTGACTGTACCTGATGAAGGCTTGCTGAACAGGGTTAGAGGTTGACTGTACCTGATGAAGGCGTACTGAACAGGGTTAGTGGTTGACTGTACCTGATGAAGGCTTGCTAAACAGGGTTTGTGGTTGACTGTACCTGATGAAGGCTTGCTAAACAGGGTTTGTTGTTGACTGTACCTGATGAAGGCTTGCTAAACAGGGTTTGTGGTTGACTGTACCTGATGAAGGCTTGTTGAACAGGGTTTGTGGTTGACTGTACCTGATGAAGGCTTGCTAAACAGGGTTTGTGGTTGACTGTACCTGATGAAGGCTTGTTGAACAGGGTTTGTGGTTGACTGTACCTGATGAAGGCTTGCTGAACAGGGTTTGTGGTTGACTGTACCTGATGAATGCTTGCTGAACAGGGTTAGTGGTTGACTGTACCTGATGAAGGCTTGCTAAACAGGGTTTTGTGGTTGACTGTACCTGATGAGGGCTTGCTAAACAAGGTTAGTGGTTGACTGTACCTGATGAAGGCTTGCTGAACAGGGTTAGTGGTTGACTGTACCTGATGAAGGCTTGCTAAACAGGGTTAGTGGTTGACTGTACCTGATGAAGGCTTGCTAAACAGGGTTTTGTGGTTGACTGTACCTGATGAGGGCTTGCTGAACAGGGTTAGTGGTTGACTGTACCTGATGAGGGCTTGCTAAACAGGGTTTTGTGATTGACTGTACCTGATGAGGGCTTGCTAAACAGGGTTAGTGGTTGATTGTACCTGATGAAGGCTTGCTAAACAGGGTTAGTGGTTGAATACACCTGATGAAGGCTTGCTGAACAGGGTTAGTGGTTGACTGTACCTGATGAGGGCTTGCTAAACAGGGTTTTGTGATTGACTGTATCTGATGAGGGCTTGCTAAACAGGGTTAGTGGTTGACTGTACCTGATGAAGACTTGCTGAACAGGGTTAGTGGTTGACTGTACCTGATGAAGGCTTGCTAAACAGGGTTTTGTGGTTGACTGTAACTGATGAAGGCTTGCTGAACAGGGTTAGTGGTTGACTGTACCTGATGAAGGCTTGCTGAACAGGGTTAGTGGTTGACTGTACCTGATGAAGGCTTGCTAAACTGGGTTAGTGGTTGACTGTACCTGATGAAGGCTTGCTGAACAGGGTTAGTGGTTGACTGTACCTGATGAAGGCTTGCTAAACAGGGTTAGTGGTTGACTGTACCTGATGAAGGCTTGCTAAACAGGGTTTTGTGGTTGACTGTACCTGATGAGGGCTTGCTGAACAGGGTTAGTGGTTGACTGTACCTGATGAGGGCTTGCTAAACAGGGTTTTGTGATTGACTGTACCTGATGAGAGCTTGCTAAACAGGGTTAGTGGTTGACTGTACCTGATGAAGGCTTGCTAAACAGGGTTAGTGGTTGAATACACCTGATGAAGGCTTGCTGAACAGGGTTAGTGGTTGACTGTACCTGATGAGGGCTTGCTAAACAGGGTTTTGTGATTGACTGTACCTGATGAGGGCTTGCTAAACAGGGTTAGTGGTTAACTGTACCTGATGAAGACTTGCTGAACAGGGTTAGTGGTTGACTGTACCTGATGAAGGCTTGCTGAACAGGGTTTTGTGGTTGACTGTAACTGATGAAGGCTTGCTGAACAGGGTTAGTGGTTGACTGTACCTGATGAAGGCTTGCTGAACAGGGTTAGTGGTTGACTGTACCTGATGAAGGCTTGCTAAACAGGGTTAGTGGTTGACTGTACCTGATGAAGGCTTGCTGAACAGGGTTAGTGGTTGACTGTACCTGATGAAGGCTTGCTGAACAGGGTTTTGTGGTTGACTGTAACTGATGAAGGCTTGCTGAACAGGGTTAGTGGTTGACTGTACCTGATGAAGGCTTGCTGAACAGGGTTAGTGGTTGACTGTACCCGATGAAGGCTTGCTGAACAGGGTTAGTGGTTGACTGTACCTGATGAAGGCTTGCTAAACAGGGTTTGTGGTTGACTGTACCTGATGAAGGCTTGCTAAACAGGGTTTGTGGTTGACTGTACCTGATGAAGGCTTGCTGAACAGGGTTAGTGGTTGACTGTACGTGATGAAGGCTTGCTAAACAGGGTTAGTGGTTGACTGTACCTGATGAAGGCTTGCTGAACAGGGTTAGTGGTTGACTGTACCTGATGAAGGCTTGCTGAACAGGGTTAGTGGTTGACTGTACCTGATGAAGGCTTGCTGAACAGGGTTAGTGGTTGACTGTACCTGATGAAGGCTTGCTAAACAGGGTTTAGTGGTTGACTGTACCTGATGAAGGCTTGCTGAACAGGGTTAGTGGTTGACTGTACCTGATGAAGGCGTACTGAACAGGGTTAGTGGTTGACTGTAACTGATGAAGGCTTGCTGAACAGGGTTAGTGGTTGACTGTAACTGATGAAGGCTTGCTGTACAGGGTTAGTGGTTGACTGTACCTGATGAAGGCGTACTGAACAGGGTTAGTGGTTGACTGTACCTGATGAAGGCTTGCTAAACAGGGTTAGTGGTTGACTGTAAATGATGAAGGCTTGCTAAACAGGGTTTGTGGTTGACTGTAACTGATGAAGGCTTGCTGAACAGGGTTAGTGGTTGACTGTACCTGATGAAGGCTTGCTGAACAGGGTTAGAGGTTGACTGTACCTGATGAAGGCGTACTGAACAGGGTTAGTGGTTGACTGTACCTGATGAAGGCTTGCTAAACAGGGTTTGTGGTTGACTGTACCTGATGAAGGCTTGCTAAACAGGGTTTGTTGTTGACTGTACCTGATGAAGGCTTGCTAAACAGGGTTTGTGGTTGACTGTACCTGATGAAGGCTTGTTGAACAGGGTTTGTGGTTGACTGTACCTGATGAAGGCTTGCTAAACAGGGTTTGTGGTTGACTGTACCTGATGAAGGCTTGTTGAACAGGGTTTGTGGTTGACTGTACCTGATGAAGGCTTGCTGAACAGGGTTTGTGGTTGACTGTACCTGATGAATGCTTGCTGAACAGGGTTAGTGGTTGACTGTACCTGATGAAGGCTTGCTAAACAGGGTTTTGTGGTTGACTGTACCTGATGAGGGCTTGCTAAACAAGGTTAGTGGTTGACTGTACCTGATGAAGGCTTGCTGAACAGGGTTAGTGGTTGACTGTACCTGATGAAGGCTTGCTAAACAGGGTTAGTGGTTGACTGTACCTGATGAAGGCTTGCTAAACAGGGTTTTGTGGTTGACTGTACCTGATGAGGGCTTGCTGAACAGGGTTAGTGGTTGACTGTACCTGATGAGGGCTTGCTAAACAGGGTTTTGTGATTGACTGTACCTGATGAGGGCTTGCTAAACAGGGTTAGTGGTTGATTGTACCTGATGAAGGCTTGCTAAACAGGGTTAGTGGTTGAATACACCTGATGAAGGCTTGCTGAACAGGGTTAGTGGTTGACTGTACCTGATGAGGGCTTGCTAAACAGGGTTTTGTGATTGACTGTATCTGATGAGGGCTTGCTAAACAGGGTTAGTGGTTGACTGTACCTGATGAAGACTTGCTGAACAGGGTTAGTGGTTGACTGTACCTGATGAAGGCTTGCTAAACAGGGTTTTGTGGTTGACTGTAACTGATGAAGGCTTGCTGAACAGGGTTAGTGGTTGACTGTACCTGATGAAGGCTTGCTGAACAGGGTTAGTGGTTGACTGTACCTGATGAAGGCTTGCTAAACTGGGTTAGTGGTTGACTGTACCTGATGAAGGCTTGCTGAACAGGGTTAGTGGTTGACTGTACCTGATGAAGGCTTGCTAAACAGGGTTAGTGGTTGACTGTACCTGATGAAGGCTTGCTAAACAGGGTTTTGTGGTTGACTGTACCTGATGAGGGCTTGCTGAACAGGGTTAGTGGTTGACTGTACCTGATGAGGGCTTGCTAAACAGGGTTTTGTGATTGACTGTACCTGATGAGAGCTTGCTAAACAGGGTTAGTGGTTGACTGTACCTGATGAAGGCTTGCTAAACAGGGTTAGTGGTTGAATACACCTGATGAAGGCTTGCTGAACAGGGTTAGTGGTTGACTGTACCTGATGAGGGCTTGCTAAACAGGGTTTTGTGATTGACTGTACCTGATGAGGGCTTGCTAAACAGGGTTAGTGGTTGACTGTACCTGATGAAGACTTGCTGAACAGGGTTAGTGGTTGACTGTACCTGATGAAGGCTTGCTGAACAGGGTTTTGTGGTTGACTGTAACTGATGAAGGCTTGCTGAACAGGGTTAGTGGTTGACTGTACCTGATGAAGGCTTGCTGAACAGGGTTAGTGGTTGACTGTACCTGATGAAGGCTTGCTAAACAGGGTTAGTGGTTGACTGTACCTGATGAAGGCTTGCTGAACAGGGTTAGTGGTTGACTGTACCTGATGAAGGCTTGCTGAACAGGGTTTTGTGGTTGACTGTAACTGATGAAGGCTTGCTGAACAGGGTTAGTGGTTGACTGTACCTGATGAAGGCTTGCTGAACAGGGTTAGTGGTTGACTGTACCCGATGAAGGCTTGCTGAACAGGGTTAGTGGTTGACTGTACCTGATGAAGGCTTGCTAAACAGGGTTTGTGGTTGACTGTACCTGATGAAGGCTTGCTAAACAGGGTTTGTGGTTGACTGTACCTGATGAAGGCTTGCTGAACAGGGTTAGTGGTTGACTGTACGTGATGAAGGCTTGCTAAACAGGGTTAGTGGTTGACTGTACCTGATGAAGGCTTGCTGAACAGGGTTAGTGGTTGACTGTACCTGATGAAGGCTTGCTGAACAGGGTTAGTGGTTGACTGTACCTGATGAAGGCTTGCTGAACAGGGTTAGTGGTTGACTGTACCTGATGAAGGCTTGCTAAACAGGGTTTAGTGGTTGACTGTACCTGATGAAGGCTTGCTAAACAGGGTTTTGTGGTTGACTGTACCTGATGAGGGCTTGCTAAACAGGGTTAGTGGTTGACTGTACCTGATGAGGGCTTGCTAAACAGGGTTAGTGGTTGATTGTAACTGATGAAGGCTTGCTGAACAGGGTTTTGTGGTTGACTGTAACTGATGAAGGCTTGCTAAACAGGGTTAGTGGTTGACTGTACCTGATGAAGGCTTGCTGAACAGGGTTAGTGGTTGACTGTACCTGATGAAGGCTTGCTGAACAGGGTTAGTGGTTGACTGTACCTGATGAAGGCTTGCTGAACAGGGTTAGTGGTTGGCTGTACCTGATGAAGGCTTGCTAAACAGGGTTAGTGGTTGACTGTACCTGATGAAGGCTTGCTGAACAGGGTTAGTGGTTGACTGTACCTGATGAAGGCTTGCTGAACAGGGTTAGTGGTTGACTGTACCTGATGAAGGCTTGCTGAACAGGGTTAGTGGTTGACTGTACCTGATGAAGGCTTGCTAAACAGGGTTTAGTGGTTGACTGTACCTGATGAAGGCTTGCTAAACAGGGTTTTGTGGTTGACTGTACCTGATGAAGGCTTGCTGAACAGGGTTAGTGGTTGACTGTACCTGATGAATGCTTGCTGAACAGGGTTAGTGGTTGACTGTACCTGATGAAGGCTTGCTGAACAGGGTTAGTGGTTGACTGTACCTGATGAAGGCTTGCTGAACAGGGTTAGTGGTTGACTGTACCTGATGAGGGCTTGCTATACAGGGTTAGTGGTTTACTGTACCTGATGAAGGCTTGCTAAACAGGGTTTTGTGGTTGACTGTACCTGATGAAGGCTTGCTGAACAGGGTTTGTGGTTGACTGTACCTGATGAAGGCTTGCTGAACAGGGTTAGTGGTTGACTGTACCTGATGAAGGCTTGCTAAACAGGGTTAGTGGTTGACTGTAACTGATGAGGGCTTGCTGAACAGGGTTAGTGGTTGACTGTACCTGATGAAGGCTTGCTAAACAGGGTTTTGTGGTTGACTGTACCTGATGAAGGCTTGCTGAACAGGGTTAGTGGTTGACTGTACCCGATGAAGGCTTGCTGAACAGGGTTAGTGGTTGACTGTACCTGATGAAGGCTTGCTAAACACGGTTAGTGGTTGACTGTACCTGATGAGGGCTTGCTAAACAGGGTTTTGTGGTTGACTGTACCTGATGAAGGCTTGCTGAACAGGGTTAGTGGTTGACTGTACCCGATGAAGGCTTGCTGAACAGGGTTAGTGGTTGACAGGCTCACAGACACATTGCTAGATGGTTTACCAGTGAAGAAGTGTGCCTTGGACAAGTAAGTCTTGTCCGAGCCAGAACGGCCCATAGGGGCAAGAGCCTTTTCCAGTCTCTGTAGCCTACAAATATATCCCCTGGACAAGACGCTAGGTTCAACAGTGAGGGCCCATCCTCCAAAAAACGCTACATCATGTCAGTTTTATGAAGGTGTTATGAAGGGTATTGACTTGCTGCCAGAAATCTCTCTCACAGTACAAGAGTACTCTTTTAATAGCAGCCAGATTATTTTATTTGATCTAAGGAGCTCAGCATCAGTTAACCACTTTATGTGTAGAGACAATCTGGGATGACCTGGGATAGGGTTGTTGTAGGTGTTGTGAGGGAACAGGAGTGTTAAGGAGAGGCACACCAGAGGGACAGGGGGCGTCTTTAAAAGCCGATTGTTCCCATCATCCTCCACACGACCCCCATGGGAGGGGTCCTATTGTCCCCTCACCCCCCCCACAACACTCTCCTCTTTCTCCTTCACTCACACAACTCTGTCACACACACCCCAAAGCCGACAGCTGTGCCCGAGCCCCCCCCCCCCCCCGGGAGTATCAGTGACAGCCGTGAGGGGTAATTAACTTTACACTTTATCATGTTCAATTAGGCCTCACACACACACACACACTCAGTCCCCCATCCCCCCAGTGCCTGATGGTTTAAGGAGCGTTCCGTGTTTTGTCAAGGACCTCTCCGCCCCCCGACGGGTCCTGATGACACAGATAGATGGCCAGAGACATGCCAGATTAACACAGAAATAAAACAGTTAAAACGGAGGCGGAACCCTCGCTCCCAAATCTCATCTGCCACGGCCCGGCCCCTTAATGTACCATTGATTAACCACTGAACACATACACACACGCACACACACACACATTGTTGTTACCTGTAAGTATTCAAAGAGCACAACTTCTTCATGCTGTATTCTGGTGATAGGTAAAGCACTCACAACTATACTATCTAGATATTTAGAAACCTAGGGTTAAATCCATAGGACAGGCTGTGCTGTGCTTGGTAACAGTGTCATAAGGCCCATCCACAACCACCTAAAGAGCAATACATCTTAACAACACTGTAAGAGTTGTGTGTATTTAGAGTTTCTTAATAATTGGAAGTGTGTGTGTTTGTTTGATGGAGTCTATGCGGGTGTGTGGTGTGTGTATGAGTGTGCTTGATGAAGTCTGAGGTTGTGTGTGTGTGTGTGTGTGTGTGTGTGTGTGTGTGTGTGTGTGTGTGTGTGTGTGTGTGTGTGTGTGTGTGTGTGTGTGTGTGTGTGTGTGTGTGTGTGTGTGTGTGTGTGTGTGTGTGTGTGTGATCAGTCTTCAGGGTGCTGTGTTGCTCTAATGAAAGGCCTAATAATGTTGGTGTTAATAATTAAAGAGGAATTAGAAGGGAGAGAAAAGAGCTGAAACCACACAACCAGGAGGAGGAGAGAGGGAGTAGAGGAGAGGAAGATATAGCAGAAGGGGGAGAGGAGAGATGGGGGAGGTGGAGAAAGGAGGAGAGGAAAAGGAGATGGGGAGAGAGGGGGAGATAGCAGAAGGGGGGGGTGGAGAAAGGAGGAGAGGAAAAGAAGATGGGGAGAGAGGGGGATGAGAGGGAGTAGAGGAGAGAGGAAAAGGAGATGGGGAGAGAGGGGGATGAGAGGGAAGGAGGGGAGAGAGGAGGAGATATCAGAAGGGGGAGAGGAAAAGGAGATGGGGAGAGAGGGAGAGAGGGGGGATAGCAGAAGGGGGAGAGGAGAGAGGAGGAGATAGCAGAAGGGGGAGAGGAAAATGAGATGGGGAGAGAGGGGGATGAGAGGGAGTAGAGGAGAGAGGAGGAGATAGCAGAAGGGGGAGAGGAAAAGGAGATGGGGAGAGAGGGGGATGAGAGGGAGTAGAGGAGAGA